>NC_091752.1:72395017-72417517 GCF_043380555.1 Nothobranchius furzeri
GAGGAGGGTTTTCCTCTTAAAGAGGTGAAAAGCAACGACAAGAGCAGGAGAGACGGGGTTTAGCCAAAGCATCGCAACAAAAGAGGGAGAGACATCAGAGAGGAATAGAGCGAGAGGCGTGTGTGTGTGTGTGTGTGTGTGTGTGTGTGTGTGTGTGTGTGTCTATGTGTGTGTGTGTGTGTGTGTGTGTGTGTGTGTGTGTGTGTGTGTGTGTATGTGCTCCAGGATTCAGGTCAGGGTGCCATGTTAAATGTCCGCTCCATCTCAAACAAGTCCTTTATGTTAAATGAGCTGTTCAGCGGAGAAAGGTTGGACTATTATTTCTTACAGAGACGCGGCAGCAAGAAGGTTATTTTGTACATTTAACTGAAACATGTCCACCAGACTGCTCTGTGTTTACCACGCCACGCCCGACCCGTCCTGGTGGAGGTCTTGCTGTGGTCTTTAAGGACAAACATGTCTAATCTGGTGAAAAATGGCCCTGGATCACCAGAGAACTGAAGAATTTGCTAAATGAGAAAAAAAGAGCCCTCAAGGAGGGAGACGGGGAATTATTGAGGAGTATACAGAAGCAACTGAAGATCAAGATCAGAGACAGCAAGGAGGCATACAGGAAGTAGCTGCAGAACAAACTACAGAGGAACAATATCAGAGATGTCTGGTCAGGGATGAAGAAGATCACAGGCTTCAAGCAGAGGAAGGACTGCACAGCCTGGACACAGCCAATGAACTGAACAAGTTCTTCAATAGGTTCAGTTCAGGAACAAACCCAGCGTGTCCTCCTCGCCTGTCCCCAGCCAATCAGACATCCCATCCTCCTCTGATCCAACATTTTCCTGTCACACGCCAGCTCTTTTGTCCTCTAACGCAGTCATGGACTCTTCTGGTTCTATAAATCTGTCTTCAACCAAGTCAGGAGATGCTGCTGCCCCATTTACCTCCCCCTCCCACCTATCTGTCTCTAGAAGTCAGGTGAAGAGGCAGCTGGAGAGACTGAACAGGAACAAGGCTGCAGGTCCAGATGGTGTCAGCCCCAGAGTACTGAAGGCCTGTGCAGAGCAGCTCTGTGGGATTCTGCAGCACCTCTTCAACCTCAGCCTGGCCCAGGAGAAGGTTCCAGTCCTGTGGAAGACATCCTGCCTTGTTCCTCTTCCAAAGAAAACTCGCCCATCAGTCAATGATGACTACAGACCGGTTGCCCTGACATCCCACATCATGAAGGTCCTGGAGAGACTCCTGTTGGTCCACCTGAATAAGCAAACTAGAACATATCAGGACCCGCTGCAGTTTGCTTATCGCCATGGAGTTGGAGTTGAAGATGCCATCATCCAGCTGCTTCAACCAACCCACTGTCATCTGGACAAAGCAGGCAGCACTGTGAGGGTCATGTTCTTTGATGTCTCCAGTGCATTTAACACAATCCAGCCTGATGTACTTTGCCAGAACCTCCAGAAGACACAGGTGGGGACCTCAACTATCGCCTGGATTAAAGACTACCTGACAAACAGACCACAGTTTGTGAGGCTGAAGAACTGCACATCAAACCAGGCCATCAGTAACATTGGAGCACCACAGGGGACTGTACTCTCACCATTCCTTTTCACCCTGTACACCTCAGACTTCCAGTACAAGTCAGAGACCTGTCATCTACAGAAATACTCAGATGACTCTGCAGTTGTCGGGTGTATCAGAGATGGACGGGAAGCTGAGTACAGAGAGCTGGTGGAGCGCGTTGTGGCATGGTGTGGAAACAATCATCTGATCTTGAACGTGAACAAAACAAAGGAGATGATTTTAGACTTCAGAAGAAACAGGGTGGAGTCAAACACTGTTTCCATCATGGGAGAAGAAGTGGAGGTGGTTGAGGAATACAAATACCTTGGAGTTCACCTGGACAACAGACTGGACTGGAGAAAGAACAGCGAAGCCGTTTACAAGAAGGGACACAGCAGACTGCACTTCTTGAGGACGCTTAGGTCCTTCAATGTCTGTAGCAAGATGCTGCAGATCTTCTACAAGTCTGTTGTTGAGAGTGTAATCTCTTCAGCCATCGTCTGTTGGGGTAGCAGCATCAGAAGCAGGGACCTGAAAAGGCTCAACAGCCTAATAAAAAAGGCTGGTTCTGTTCTGGGGACGACTGTGGAACCGCTGGAGGAGATGATGCAAAGAAGGATTCTCCAGAGAATCAAGAACATGATGGACAACCCTGAGCATTCTCTTCACAAGACTGTCCGACAACGGAAGAGTGTCTTCAGTCAGAGGCTTCTTCAGTTTGGCTGCAACACTGACCGCTACTGGAGATCCTTCCTGCCAACAGCCATTGTAATATACAACACCTCTTTGATGACTTGATTATTATTATTATTATTCTGAGCTACTACAGCAATCAGTTTCCCTCTGGGATTAATAAAGGATTTTTGAATTGAATTTTACAACTTTTGAACGTCAGGTCATCAAAGTAGGGTCACACAATGTATTTCACTGTACTTTAACCTACCGACCTCCCGGTCCAGCTGGCCTTTTCTCTCTGCATCTGCAGAATTTCTATCATCAGTGATCAAACTAGGAACAGTTTTAATCCTTGGTGACTTTAACTCACACATTATCGATCCCACTCGTAGCACAGCAGTGGAGTTCATGTCTATTACCGAGCCTTTTAACCTAGAGCAGCACGTTTCAGGCTCCACACACTAAATGGGACTCTCTAGATCTGGTTTTCTCTTTGGGGCTAAAAATCAATCATCTACATGTTGAAGAGGTTCATGTGTGTGACCACAGCTGCATTTTCTTTAGTGTCCTATCTAATGTTGAATCTGTCCCTCACAACCTGAAATCTAAGAGACGTGTCATCATCAGTCAGCGGTGGATGGGTTTTCTAGATTATTTACAGCAGCTCAGTTCAGGGTGATGATCCAAGCTTGTTCATCCAGTCATTGGATAAACAATGCTGCAGCATCTTAGCTAAATTAGCTCCTGTTAAGCAGATCGTTTTATCTAACAAGAGGACAAGTCCTTGGATTAATCAGAACACTTACAGTCTCAGAAGGACACGCCGCAGAGCCGAGAGACGATGGAAGTCCACTAGATTAAAGTGCAGCCTTTGGCTCTCTAAAGAACTGATAACATCCCAGAATGAGAGGGTGAAAACTTCCAGGGCCACTCTCTCTGCTCATGTTGCAAGCCAGTGACATCATGATGGCTGCAGACAACGGGGAGTTCACCGTGTTAGTATTGTTAGATCTTTCTGCAGCTTCTGACTGTTGATCACAGCACCTTAATAACAGACTTGGTGACTCGGTGGGGATCTCTGGAACTGGTCTAGACTGGTTTAGATCGTACCTTTCTAACAGAAGTTATAGTGTCTGTATAAACCAAATCTTGTCAGAATCTACTGATCTGTTCTGTGGGGTACCCCAAGGCTCTGTTTTGGGTCCACTGTTGTTCCTGCTGTACGTACATCCTCTTGGACACACACACTTGATTCTTTTCATAATGTCTCTTATCACCTACAGTATATGCAGATCAGAGAGAGAGAGAGAATCAGAGAGAGCTTCATTGCCAGCGCTCCAGCGAACCAGAGCGTAGGAACTTGACTTCACAGAACAGCCTGACCAAGGTTACACACACACATACAGACAGAACAGATACAGGCAGACCACGAGAGCAGCCACAACGGCGCTCATTTCAGTTAGATGAAGAGGGGATTACATGAGGAGAGTTGGGGGAGGGAAAAAAAGGCAGACCAGAGTTACTCCAGGCAGGGTGTAGCTCTACTATGCAAAAAAACACCTCAACATATAAGCACGAACGTCACAGTTCACAACATGAGACTTCGATAGGGGGGGGGGGGGGGGGGGGGGCTGGGATCCTGATTCCTCAGCGGGAGCAGCCCGTGTGGTGCTCAGCCAACTGTGTCAACAGGTGGGTGGGAGGTCACGGGAAAAGGCACAGCACATTGAGTTCCTGCATCTTGATGGCCTCGCTAGGCAGAGACCACAATCTGAAGGCGGGGGGGGGGGGGGGGGGGGGGGGTCGGGTTTTCACAGCATCCGTCTGCATTCCTTCCGTCGTGGGGGTTGATGCACGCAACTCCAAGGCTGCTATGGCGTCAGATTGGATAACAGGACTTTGTTTGGGTCAGGCAGAGATAATTTTCCTCTCTGCCGTAAAGTCTGTATTGATCATTCAAGTCCTCCAGTGAAGCCAGTTCAGGTATTAAACATCTCCACACCGTCCAGTGACCCTCTCTGAGATGACATCCATTTTGCGCACTAATACCGGTAACGCAGCAAGGACATTGTCCAGCTTACGGTTCACCTCGAGTAACGTCCCAGTCTGTGAGGCATCCGCCCGGGCGGTGCTTGCCGTGGGTGCGGGTCGCCCTCCAATCGCTCCCGACTTCCCAAATTTCCAGAAGACCAGATATCCTCCCACTCCAAACAGAACAAATCCAGTGATCACCAAGCCAAATATCCACACGTCTTCGACGTCCTCAATGGACAGCTGAGAGAGACAAACGATCCTCCAGACCTTCCAGGAATCGAGCGCATATCCCGCTGCGTGTGTCTCTTGAGGGCACGTGGGAGCCCCCTCCTCCGTTCTCATTGTAGAAAAAGATCTTATCAATCGCGTTGAATGACCAATTAATTAAATCCATTTCTAAAAAATAGGGATTTCCAGAGGAAGTGCAGAGAAGCGCTCTGCAGGCAGACGGGACAAAGAGCCTTGGGAAAAAAGATAAGGGAGCAAAAATGGAAGCGTCTGTACTCTGCGAGTGCCGGAAGAGAAGAAGATGATATTCAGCTGTACTGCTGCTTTAAGGATTCTGAGTTCTATAAACTGTCTGAATTACTGGAGAGTCTGTCAGCGATCACCAGCTGGCTGGAAGATAACTTCCTCCAGTTAAACTCTGAAAAGACTGAATGTCTGATCGTTGCCCCTGAGAGCACGGTTCCCCTGATTAAGTAAAAGTAAGTGAGTCAAACTTTATTTATACAGCACTTTTCACAGATAAAATCACAAAGTGCTTCACAACATGCATAAAAAGGCAAAACAGGACAGGAGCACAAGGTCATCTTACATAACAGCTTGTCTAAACGAAAGTGTCTCCAGCTGCTTTCTAAAGGAATCAACCGAGTCGGCCACACGAAGAAACATGGGCAGGGCGTTCCAAAGTCTGGGAGCTACAGCTTGGAAGGACAGGTCCCCTCTAGTTTTAAATCTGGTCTTAGGGACCTTCGGTAGGTTCTGACCCGAGGACCGTAGAAGCGTGAGGGATTAAAAGGTCTGCTAAATATTGTGGAGCTTGTCCGTTAAGAGCTCTAAAAGTCAAAACTAAAATGTTAAAATCAATTCTAAACTCGACCGGTAGCCAATGTAAAGAAGATAAAACCGGTGTTATGTGAGCCCTTCTATTGGTTCCTGTTAAAAGCCTTGCTGCAGCGTTCTGGACCAACTGGAGATGACTGACATCTGATTTGTTAAACAAGTAAAGATAGAGTTACAATAATCTAAACGAGAAGACATAAAGCATGGATAATCATCTCCAAGTCCCATTTTGAAGTAAAAGCTCTCAATTTGGAAATGTTTCTCAAATGATAAAAGCAGTTCTTTACTAAATGTTGTGAGTGGCAGCTCAAAGACATGGACTGGTCAAAAAGAACACCAAGGTTTCTGAGACTGGTCTGGACTGAGGAGCTCAAGGAACCGAGGTGTTTGATTAAAAGCACTTTCTGTTCCGGAGCGATGATCAGTGTTTCGGTCTTGATTAGTCTAAAACTTGGTCATTTATCCTCTGCCGTCCAGACAAACTTATGGAATTTTATTTTTGACCAATCAGTGTCTCTTGAAGGCCACTCAACAACATGGGTCCGAAACTGTTTTATCACTTAAGAAATATCTCTAAACTGCGAAGGCTGGTGTCCAAACATGAACCTGAAATGGTTCTCCATGCCTTTATCTCCTCCCGTCTACATTACTGTAACACACTCTTCACATGTTCTAACTAAAAGCCCTTCACCACCTTCAGTTGGTCCAGAACTCTGCAGCGAGGCTCCTAACTGGAGCAAACAGAAGACAACACATCACTCCTGTTCTGACGTCTCTGCACTGGTTACCCGTTAATTTCATTTAGAGTCCTGACTAGAACTTTCAGGGCTCTGCATGGTCAAGCTCCTCCCTATATTGCTGACCTGTTAAAGCCTTATGCTCCACCCCGAGCCCTCAGGTCCACACACCAGAACCTTCTAGAAGTTCCAAAGACCAGATATAAAAGTGGAGGTGATCGTTCCTTCCAGACTGTTGCACCCCGACTCTGGAATGATCTTCCTTTATCCGTACGCAGCGCTGACGGTCTGGACACTTTAAATAAACAGCTAAAGACCCTTTATTTAAAGCTGCTTTTACCTAAACCTGTTATTTTCTTATTTTTAAATCAAATTTTTAATCTTTCATCTGTTCATGAAAACTTATAATTTTATGCCTTTATTTTTTCTGATGTTGATCTGATTCTGTGTTGAGAGCTGTTACGACCCCAGCCTGGTCTAGGATCCAGGGAGGTCTAACACGGAAATGTGAGAATAAAAAGGAAATGACCTGACACCAAGTCACAACCACAGAAGAAGTTTTATTAACAAAAAGCGTCCCTAAGGGAGAAAACCTGGGTAATAAACGAAGGGGAGTTCAACTTATGCTGCAGAGGACAAAAGAAGAGGACTTAAGTAACTTAAAACGAGAACTAAAACTCACTGGTTCCAGAAAGGAAACCAGGAACAAAAGAAGCTCGCCCGGAGGCCTCACCCAAAAGTCCACAGGTGAACTACCTCACCCACAAACCAAAAGCCGCGCGAGTGTGGCCGGGCGCTCTCCAGGGTGCTGACCATGGTGCTGCAGCGGAGCGGAGTAGAAGCCGGGCGCTGGGGAACTCAGGGCCCGTAACAAGAGCATTTAGATTTTACGATGTTGATCTGTTTATGATGTCATGACTTGTTTTGTTTTGATCTCTGTGAAGCACTGTGTGATTCTGTGTCTGTGATAAGTGCTGCAGAAATAACATTAACTTACTTACTTATAATCCCCAGATAAGTGGATCAGGACGTTGAGGCCGGCAGAACCGTTTTGGTGTCAGACACCTGACCCTGTTAGCCCATTCGTCACCATTTAGTCCCACCACGTCACTGAGTTAAAAACATGCTCCTCCTCTTCATCGATGGGTTTAGTTCAGCTGGACGACTCTAACACAAGTCCTTTTGTCTCTAGATGCCGACCTCTGTCTGTTCTAGCGGTGCTTTGGTAAGCTATCATCGTGTCTTTATTATTGGACGGCACACTTCAGAAGCTAATGGTGGTACGTTAGAGCATCCTGGTGCAATACGCTAAAATAAATCAAATCAATGACTAGTAAAATAGTGGTTTGGGGCAACCCTACAGACAAATGAAGGTGTCCAGACTGTGGTCGTCATGGTGACGAGGAGCTGCTCCCACTCCTGCATCAGAGATGTTTTCATCAGAACCAGCGTTTGTGGCTGCTGCTGTGCCTCGTGTGAGTCCAGCGGGTTCCTCTGCTCTCCTGTTTGGTGGGACTGACTCAGGCCTGTGATTGGGAGAGGACGCCTCCTGCTGTTGAGGACAAGGTTTTACAAGCTTTTCACCATGGAAGACATTTAAAAGTTTAGACTTTTACAGTCACTTTACCAGTTTAGGCTGACCAGGTCCTAGAAAACCCCCATGGGAGCGTCAGAGGCGTGTTCAGCCACCAGACACTAACCCTAACCAGAGGTACTTGTAGGTAGCTCCGCCAGCTGGAGACGTGGTGCGGTTCCACCTGTCCCACACCTTTTACACTGAGAACTGATTGTTCCCCTTGCTGATGGGGTGGCACCATGTTTTTATCTCTTATTGTGTTTTAAAGTGTGATCTTATCTGTGTTTTTATCCCTATTTTAGTGTTTTTAGTTGCCGTGTTTGCGTGTGAAGCACCTTGTCCGGCTCTCATGCTGCGTGTAAAACTGTGCCATACAAATAAAGTGCATCAGTGGATGAAAGCAGCAGAAAAAAAGAATAATAGGTCAAAATAATGAGGGTTTAGCTATTATTTGGTTTTGTGTTGTAATTGTGGCTCAGAGCTGACAACATCCCACATGAGAACAGCACACCCTGGTGGCCATGACGGGCATCAAACATCCATCACTTCCAGCTCAGGTTTCTGCTCCCTCACTTCCGATGACGCATCTGAGCGGCTCTCGCCTCTGCCCTCTGCTGGTGGGCAATGGGGCTGCATGTGAAAACCACATCTTGTACATTTTTGAACAAATCTGTTTAAAAAGAAGGGTGTGTTGTTCCTGTCAGCTCCTGCCCAGTCAGTAAACGTGTCCGGTCGTTAAACCGGCATGTATTTAGTGGATTTAAGGTTGGTTTCACACTCAGACGTCACACGTAGAGCTTCTCCTCAGTCATATTGACTCGTGCTCCTGAATTCATGCAGCTCTTGTTCTTCTCTGGACTTTCATCTCCTTCCTTCTGTCCTTCCTCCACCATCAGTTGTGGGAGAGCCAGCTGAGCTGGGTAATAAAACGAGTGCACCCTAAGTAAGACTGGGATTGTTTGGTGTCGAGGTTCCTGACCGGTGATGCAGATCCACACAGATATGAACCCGATAATAAAGACGTTGCTGTTTAACGCCCTGCTGATCCAGCGTAGGCCCTTCCTGTCCTCTCCAACAACACAACAGCAAAAACACAAACAAATATCTAATCTGAGGTCGACTGTGAGTCTGAAATCTCTCCTGGACGTCTTCCTCATTCATTTATGAAGTCCATGCACCAAACATCTCCATCGTTTGGTCAGAACCACTTTAAACAAGCTCACCCTTATTCACCAGCAGCAGCTCAGGAGGCAGAGCCGGCTGTCCAATAGTCAGAGGGTTGCAGGTTCAACCCCGGCTTCCACCAGGGAATGCTGCTGTTGTGTCCTTGGGCAAGACTCTGCTGGTGGTGGTCAGAGGGACCTAACCCTGACCTGTGTTTGGCAGGCCTTGCCGCTGTCAGTGTGCCCATGGCGTGGCTCACCCCCACCAGCGTGTGAATGGGTGAATGAGTGACTGTGAAGCACCTTGGGGGGCTGTAGAACCCTAAGAGGGTGCTTTACAAATTCAGATCCGCTACCCTGACATGGTGCAGCCATCTTGGTAAGTGGTTTGGTCACGTCTCTGTTGGACTATTGTGATGCATGTCTTTTTGGCTTTCCATAAAGCAGTTAGTAACGAATGCTGCGGCTTGCTCTATCACAGGAACTCTCTTCCTGCCCACATCACTCCCGTCACACAACAACTACACCGGTTTCCAGTAAAGTCAGGATTATTTACTAACTTCTGCTTGTGCACAACCTCCTTTATCTCTCACCTCATCCAGATCTCCAGACCGTCTCGAGTTCTCGCTCCTCTGCTGCGGCGCATCTACATGCTCCTCCTGCTGGACTCACCACCACGGGAAACGCACCTTCAGCAGATCTGCCTCTTCCCTATGGACCGCTCTCACACCATCTCTCCCGCTCCTTTAATCCGGGCTTAAAACACATTTAGTTAAAGCGACCTACACACACCACTCACATCAGGCCCTAAACTAGGGGTCCACCTTCACAACCCTGGATTTTTACTGCACCTCCGAGTGTTTAGAAAGCACGTGACGTGTTATTATTCTATGTTAGGACCCTAAGACCTGTCCCACCTGAAGGCTGAACTTCTGCTGCTGATGTATGATGTTTCAGAAATCCGTAAAAGTGATTGTCTCATCATGTACTGTGATATCATGTAAGCAGTACATCCTTTTTTTTGATAAGCACGCCCCCTGCCCCGCAGAGCTCCGTGCAATAGGAAACCGAGCGCCGACCAGAACTAACCAATAGTGTTAGACTACAAGTTACATGCTTCAGATGTAAGGAATACCTCGGCTGAAGCAGAGCTGATGAACTTTTCGTGGACAAGTAAGTCTATAAAATGTAAATATATGAGAACACAACATGACATGAGAATAATACTCATGAAACAACATGTTAGAAACACATTTATAAACAGAAACGTGAACCCGCCATCTAAAAAAATGGACGGAGTGTGATGTGCTTGTCAGCCACTAGATGGTGCCATTGGATAATAGAAATACTCTGGAAAGAGACTAACTGGAGGAAACTTGACTGCATCCAGCCTCTAACTTGCTCCAACACTGACAGCGTGAGTCAAGAGGACCACGTTCACTAGGTGACAGAGCTAGGTAGGTCTGGGCGTCATCTGCATAAATATGATAGGTAATGTTATTGTTTATGATCTGACCTAGGGGGAGCATGTAGAGATTAAAGAGCAGTGGTCCAAGAATTGAGCCTTGGGGGACCCCACATGTCAAGGTGATCAGCTTTGATGTGATAAGAGCGAGCATCGATGCAGACTTGGGTGAAGTGCAGATCAAGGGCGCAAAAGGAGCTTGATCAACTTCCACACTTGAGAATTGGAACACCCTACGCACTCGCACCCTTGGCCGGAGTCGTGCTATTGAAGCGCACAGGTGTGAAAGTGTGAGTAGTGGGATTGGGTCTAAGGTGGTCTACGTCAGCACACACCTGTAACAAACATGGCTCATCTTCTTCTCTTGCTAATGGGGGTCTCACACTCATGAGTAGCTCCCTCTAGTGGTTCTATACCTAAACAAGTTGCTTAACACTGATCACTACAGACAGGGAGAGCATTGATGTAGAAGTCAACAGCAAAAATCGTAATGCTCTATCAGGGGTGCCCAATCCTGGTGCTGGCGGGCCGGTATCCTGCATGTTTTAGTTTGAACTCTGTTTCAGCACACCTGATTTCAATCAGCAGCTAATGAACAGGCTTCTGTAGAGCCTGCTGAGCTGCTGCACAGGTGTTTCAACCACTGACTCAAGTCTGTTGGAGCAGAAAAACCACAAAACCTGCTGCATACCGCCCTCCAGGACCAGGATTGGTACCCCTCCTCTAGGTTCTTGTTTATGTACAAGCTAGCATTACACATCACAGATCGGCTTGTTGCTAGGGAATTAGAAAAGTGGAAGCTGAAAACCCCCTCAGTGAGATTTGTTTGCAAGTTCGATCAATTGTTGTAGACCACTCAACATAGTTTTATTGTTGCCAAACGCCTCGCCTTACACTCGGGCAACTATGATAAAAAATACTACAACAGTATTAAAAGTGTGAAACTTTAAAGTGTAGCCTAGTGTTTGTGATCCAAATTCCACTCTGAGCTGAAACGTTCGTGGACACAGACAATACAACTACAGATTTTTGCTTTCCAAATACAGATTTTACACACTTTGATATGCTGAACATGATTTTTTAAATGTTTTTACCTCACCAGGGTCTCAGAAAGCTGAGGTGGGGGACACACGGGACAGTCCATCACAGACCACTCACACTCAGACTGACTGGTTAACTCAACATGGATGTCTTTGATCAGCCCAAAAACAACAAGAAAGGACACAACCTATTTTTACCCGCACTTGTACAGCGCCTCTCAGGGCAAGGACTCCAAAGCGCTTTACACTACAGTGTATCATTCATCCATTCACACACACATTCACACACTGGTGAGGATGAGCTACAATGTAGCCACAGCTGCCCTGAGGCGCACTGACGGGGGCGAGGCTGCCGAGCACAGGCGCCACCAGTCCCTCCGACCACCACCAGCAGGCAAGGTGGGTTAAGTGTCTTGCCCAAGGACACAACAGCAGAATTCTCTGTCCGGAGTCGGGATCGAACCTGCAACCTTCCGATTACTGGACAACCCGCTCAACCTGTTGAGCTACTGCTGCTCCAAGGAAAGGAAAGGTAATAATCATGTGTGACTGACGGAAACGTGTAGAAGGTCTGGGTGGCTGGAGCAAAGCTAGCAAAGGGAATCACATGTGAAAAAAGAAAGATGGAAGGATCTGAGCGGACAAGATGGCTGAGCGCAGAACTCACCAGAAAAGTTATAACTCATGATTAGGGCAGGAACCATGAAGGGAATCAGAGAGAAGAAAGTGGAGTCTGGTTTCCGTGGTAACGGTTACCAAGGCTAAATAAAAGGGCTGGTTCTCCGTTTTTATGAACACCATGTCCTCGTAAACACACAAATCTGAAGGATAGAAATACATGTTTGATCTGTGGTGAGATAACTTTCCTCACCGTCATTAATCAGCTCTGCCTTTTCATTTACTCAGTACTGCGTTTACAGGTGTGTCTAGATGACTAAAGAGTCTTTATGGGACTCTGGGTTGGACTCTCCAATCACTGGGCACTGAGACTACGTCTCGCTTTGAGATTTCCCAAAGGAACTGGGCTAAGTGGCTGGGGGGGAGGGATGTCTGGGCCTCCACCACATACATTGTATGCATATATATACATATATATACACACAGACACACATACTGTACATTTACAGGTATATAAACAACACTGTCAAACTCAGTGCTGAACAGTAAGAAATAGTCAAATCAGTAAAAACGTACAAAGAATAAAACACATCCAAACTAAGTAACACAGACAAACATCAGTATAATAAAAATGTCAACCAAGAACCTTACAGCCTGTGTGCTTTGGTTGCTGCTGCTTTCCCCAGCTGTCAGACAAGCACACTGAACATTCAGCACTTTGAACAGCTCCTCTCTGGATGTGCCCAGTGCAACTAAAGAAATTCAGCACCGTGGACAGCACCACACTGGATGAGCCCAGAAGCACCCTAGTGACGGCTAACAAGTGATAACTTTTAAAATGGAGTAGATCGCCAGTACTCAGGGTAGCGCGAGGACACAGATCGGTGCTGCAGTCCGACTTATTTTGAGGCTGAGAGACTGGGTAGGCCTATCAGGATCTGCTCTGTGGTGATTCTCCTCTTGTCTGTCTGAGTGTTCCTTCTTTGTGTCTGCATCTTGAAGTTTAGGTCCTCCACCACCTCTCTTACCCATGGTATCCCACAAGGTTCTGTGCTGGGGCCTCTGCTCTTCCTCTTCTATCTGCTTCCTCTTCAGCACATCCTGAGCTCCTTCAAAGGAATCTCCTACCATCTTTATGCAGATGACATCCAACTGTACATCTCCTTTAAGCCTCATGAGATGTCTAAGCTGCAGCTGTTACACGCCTGCTTAGACTCTATCAAAACCTGGATGGTGGGAGCTTTCTTCAGCTGAATGAAGATAAGACTGAGATCTTTTAGTTATCAGGCTCCTCTCCTGTGGAACCAGCTCCCAGCCTTAGTCCGTGAGGCAGACACCGTGTCTACTTTTAAGAATAGGCTTAAAACATTTTTATTTGATAGGGCCTATGGTTAAAATCTGATGTTAGCCTCGATCTGGACAAGTGGGGGAGTAGAGGGAGGTGGAGTGTACAGTCGGTAAAGTGAGTGTGTATGAATTCATGAGTGTGTATTAATCCATGAGTGTGGATGAATCCATGAGTGTGAATGAATCCATGAGTGTATACGAATTCGTGAGTGTGTATGAATCCATGAGTGTGATTGAATCCATGAGTGTGTATGAATTCATGAGTGTGAATGAATCCATGAGTGTGTATGAATTCATGAGTGTGTATAAATTCATGAGTGTGTATGAATCCATGAGTGTGAATGAATCCATGAGTGTGTATGAATTCATGAGTGCGTATGAATCCATGAGTGTGAATGAATCCATGATTGTGTATGAATCCATGAGTGTGTATGAATCCATGAGTGTGAAATAATCCACGAGTGTGGAAAAATCCATGAGTGTGTATAAATCCATGAGTGTGTATGAATCCATGAGTGTGTATGAATCCATGAGTGTGTAAAAATCCATGAGTGTGTATGAATTCATGAGTGTGTATGAATCCATGAGTGTGTAAGAATTCATGAGTGTGTAAGAATTCATGAGTGTGTATGAATCCATGAGTGTGAATGAATCCATGAGTGTGTATACATCCATGAGTGTGTATGAATCCATGAGTGTGTATGAATCCATGAGTGTGTATGAATTCATGAGTGTGTATGAATCCATGAGTGTGAATGAATCCATGAGTGTGTATGAATTCATGAGTGTGAATTAATCCATGAGTGTGTATGAATTCATGAGTGTGTATGAATTCACGAGTGTGTATGAATCCATGGGTGTGAATTAATCCATGAGTGTGTATGAATCCATGAGTGTGTACGAATCCATGAGTGTGAATTAATCCATGAGTGTGTATGAATCCATGAGTTTGTATGAATCCATGAGTGTGAATGAATCCATGAGTGTGTATAAATCCATGAGTGTGTATGAATCCATGAGTGTGTATGAATCCATGACTGTGTATGAATTCATGAGTGTGTATGAATATATGAGTGTGAATGAATCCATGAGTGTGTATGAATTCATGAGTGTGAATTAATCCATGAGTGTGTATGAATCCATGAGTGTGTATGAATTCATGAGTGTGTATGAATATATGAGTGTGAATGAATCCATGAGTGTGTATGAATTCATGAGTGTGAATTAATCCATGGATATGTATGAATCCATGAGTGTGTATGAATCCATGAGTGTGAATTAATCCATGAGTGTGTATGAATCCATGAGCGTGTATGAATCCATGAGTGTGAATGAATCCATGAGTGTGTATGAATTCATAAGTGTGAATTAATCCATGAGTGTGTATGAATCCATGAGTGTGAATGAATCCATGAGTGTGTATAAATCCATGAGTGTGTATGAATCCATTAGTGTGTATGAATCCATGAGTGTGAATTAATTAATGAGTGTGTATGGATCCATGAGTGTGAATGAATCCATGAGTGTGTATGAATCCATGAGTGTGTATGAATCCATGAGTGTGTATGAATCCATGAGTGTGTATGAATTCATGAGTGTAAATGAATCCATGAGTGTGAATGAATCCATGAGTGTGTATGAATTCATGAGTGTGAATTAATCCATGAGTGTGTATGAATTCATGAGTGTGTATGAATTCATGAGCGTGTATGAATCCATGAGTGTGAATGAATCCATGAGTGTGAATGAATCCATGAGTGTGCATAAATCCATGAGTGTGTATGAATCCATGAGTGTGTATGAATTCATGAGTGTGTATGAATCCATGAGTGTGAATTAATCCATGAGTGTGTATGAATTCATGAGTGTGTATGAATCCATGAGTGTGAATTAATCCATGAGTGTGTATGAATTCATGAGTGTGTATGAATCCATGAGTGTGTATGAATCCATGCGTGTGAATGAATCCATGAGTGTATACAAATTTATGAGTGTGTATGAATCCATGAGTGTGAATTAATCCATGAGTGTGTATGAATTCATGAGTGTGAATGAATCCATGAGTGTGTATGAATTCATGAGTGTGTATAAATTCATGAGTGTGTATGAATCCATGAGTGTGAATGAATCCATGAGTGTGTATGAATTCATGAGTGTGTATGAATCCATGAGTGTGAATGAATCCATGAGTGTGTATGAATCCATGAGTGTGAATTAATCCATGAGTGTGTTAAAACTCCATGAGTGTGTATAAATCCATGAGTGTGTATGAATCCATGAGTGTGTATGAATCCATGAGTGTGGAAAAATCCATGAGTGTGTATGAATTCATGAGTGTGTATGAATCCATGAGTGTGTAAGAATTCATGAGTGTGTAGGAATTCATGAGTGTGTATACATCCATGAGTGTGTATGAATCCATGAGTGTGTATAAATCCATGAGTGTGTATGAATTCATGAGTGTGTATGAATCCATGAGTGTGAATGAATCCATGAGTGTGTATGAATTCATGAGTGTGAATTAATCCATGAGTGTGTATGAATTCATGAGTGTGTATGAATTCACAAGTATGTATGAATCCATGGGTGTGAATTAATCTATGAGTGTGTATGAATCCATGAGTGTGTACGAATCCATGAGTGTGAATTAATCCATGAGTGTGTATGAATCCATGAGTGTGTATGAATCCATGAGTGTGAATGAATCCATGAGTGTGTATAAATCCATGAGTGTGTATGAATCCATGAGTGTGTATGAATCCATGAGTGTGTATGAATTCATGAGTGTGTATGAATATATGAGTGTGAATTAATCCATGAGTGTGTATGAATTCACGAGTCTGTATGAATCCATGGATATGTATGAATCCATGAGTGTGTATGAATCCATGAGTGTTTTTTAATCCATGAGTGTGTATGAATCCATGAGCGTGTATGAATCCATGAGTGTGAATGAATCCATGAGTGTGTATGAATTCATGAGTGTGAATTAATCCATGAGTGTGTATAAATCCATGAGTGTGTATGAATCCATGAGTGTGTATGAATCCATGAGTGTGTATGAATTCATGAGTGTGTATGAATATATGAGTGTGAATGAATCCATGAGTGTGTATGAATTCATGAGTGTGAATTAATCCATGAGTGTGTATGAATTCATGAGTGTGTATGAATTCACGAGTGTGTATGAATCCATGGATATGTATGAATCCATGAGTGTGTATGAATCCATGAGTGTGAATTAATCCATGAGTGTGTATGAATCCATGAGCGTGTATGAATCCATGAGTGTGAATGAATCCATGAGTGTGTATGAATTCATGAGTGTGAATTAATCCATGAGTGTGTATGAATCCATGAGTGTGAATTAATTAATGAGTGTGTATGGATCCATGAGTGTGAATGAATCCATGAGTGTGTATGAATCCAAGAGTGTGTGAAAATTCATGAGTGTGTATAAATCCATGAGTGTGTATGAATCCATGAGTGTGTATGAATCCATGAGTGTGTGTGAATTCATGAGTGTGTATGAATTCACGAGTGTGTATGAATCCATGGATATGTATGAATCCATGAGTGTGTATGAATCCATGAGTGTGAATTAATCCATGAGTGTGTATGAATCCATGAGCGTGTATGAATCCATGAGTGTGAATGAATCCATGAGTGTGTATGAATTCATGAGTGTGAATTAATCCATGAGTGTGTATTAATCCATGAGTGTGAATTAATTAATGAGTGTGTATGAATTCATGAGTGTGAATGAATCCATGAGTGTGTATGAATTCATGAGTGTGTATAAATTCATGAGTGTGTATGAATCCATGAGTGTGAATGAATCCATGAGTGTGTATGAATTCATGAGTGTGTATGAATCCATGAGTGTGAATGAATCCATGAGTGTGTATGAATTCATGAGTGTGAATTAATCCATGAGTGTGTAAAAACTCCATGAGTGTGTATAAATCCATGAGTGTGTATGAATCCATGAGTGTGTATGAATCCATGAGTGTGTAAAAATCCATGAGTGTGTATGAATTCATGAGTGTGTATGAATCCATGAGTGTGTAAGAATTCATGAGTGTGTATGAATCCATGAGTGTGAATGAATCCATGAGTGTGAATTAATCCATGAGTGTGTATGAATCCATGAGTGTGTATGAATCCATGAGTGTGTATGAATCCATGAGTGTGAATGAATCCATGAGTGTGAATTAATCCATGAGTGTGTAAAAACTCCATGAGTGTGTATAAATCCATGAGTGTGTATGAATCCATGAGTGTGTATGAATCCATGAGTGTGTAAAAATCCATGAGTGTGTATGAATTCATGAGTGTGTATGAATCCATGAGTGTGTAAGAATTCATGAGTGTGTATGAATCCATGAGTGTGAATGAATCCATGAGTGTGAATTAATCCATGAGTGTGTATGAATCCATGAGTGTGTATGAATCCATGAGTGTGTATGAATCCATGAGTGTGAATGAATCCATGAGTGTGAATTAATCCATGAGTGTGTATGAATCCATGAGTGTGTATGAATCCATGAGTGTGTGTGAATTCATGAGTGTGTATGAATTCACGAGTGTGTATGAATCCATGGATATGTATGAATCCATGAGTGTGTATGAATCCATGAGTGTGAATTAATCCATGAGTGTGTATGAATCCATGAGCGTGTATGAATCCATGAGTGTGAATGAATCCATGAGTGTGTATGAATTCATGAGTGTGAATTAATCCATGAGTGTGTATGAATCCATGAGTGTGAATTAATTAATGAGTGTGTATGAATTCATGAGTGTGAATGAATCCATGAGTGTGTATGAATTCATGAGTGTGTATAAATTCATGAGTGTGTATGAACCCATGAGTGTGAATGAATCCATGAGTGTGTATGAATTCATGAGTGTGTATGAATCCATGAGTGTGAATGAATCCATGAGTGTGTATGAATTCATGAGTGTGAATTAATCCATGAGTGTGTAAAAACTCCATGAGTGTGTATAAATCCATGAGTGTGTATGAATCCATGAGTGTGTATGAATCCATGAGTGTGTAAAAATCCATGAGTGTGTATGAATTCATGAGTGTGTATGAATCCATGAGTGTGTAAGAATTCATGAGTGTGTATGAATCCATGAGTGTGAATGAATCCATGAGTGTGAATTAATCCATGAGTGTGTATGAATCCATGAGTGTGTATGAATCCATGAGTGTGAATGAATCCATGAGTGTGAATTAATCCATGAGTGTGTAAAAACTCCATGAGTGTGTATAAATCCATGAGTGTGTATGAATCCATGAGTGTGTATAAATCCATGAGTGTGTAAAAATCCATGAGTGTGTATGAATTCATGAGTGTGTATGAATCCATGAGTGTGTAAGAATTCATGAGTGTGTATGAATCCATGAGTGTGAATGAATCCATGAGTGTGAATGAATCCATGAGTGTGTATGAATCCATGAGTGTGTATGAATCCATGAGTGTGTATGAATCCATGAGTGTGAATGAATCCATGAGTGTGAATTAATCCATGAGTGTGTATGAATCCATGAGTGTGTATGAATCCATGAGTGTGTATGAATCCATGAGTGTGTATGAATTCTAACAAGTTGTACCCAGCGCGCGCTCTCTCACTCCAGCTGTGGGGATCTTAACCGTCATGTTTTCATTGCTTCCCGACATCACTTCCTGTTTTCTAAACGGTTTGAACATCCTGGTTAGTGAACGGACACGTTTACCCATCTGGTCGCCGTGATCTGCTAACACAAGCCAACGGGAGAGCTGATGTTGGTCATATCAGATGCTTACGAGTAGACGGCAGAAAACACATTCATCTGTAAACTTCTGATGCCTGAGTAAGAGTTAGAGCCGTGAAAAGCACCCGAGGGAAGAAGGCTCACCGACGTGCTCGTGTTCCGACTCAAAGCACCAAACTCTGTATCATGAAGTTGTCGGGATGTTTTCCAGGAGAGCTCCAACTGGGACTTTGCTGCACACGGATGGAACCCACCCACATGATCCCGCGGCCAGCGCCTTCATCTCAGCGACGTTTCCAGCGTGCACGGGCCTTCCCTGCTCTCTGAATCAAAGTGAGTGTCTGCAGCAGCAGCAGAGAACTACTTCTGAAGAACAACAAAACAAACACCAGCTGCTTGGTGACAACCACCATAACGTTGGTTACGTATTGTAACCCCAGATTCTATGAGTCTAGTCGCAGCCCTTAAGCTAGCTGCTATTGGAAGGATGATCTCCGCATCAGCCAATCATGAAGAGCTTAAATGTACGCCCACCAATAGTGGGCCCCCTCGTGGTATATAACCGCAGTGACCCCACTGCTCACCTCCAATGGCTCTTATTCCCATCATAACCAGTGGGGCCAGTGGCTTAAGGGCTGCGACTAGACTCATAGAATCTGGGGTTACAATACGTAACCAACGTTCTATTTCGTCTAGTCTTAGCCCTTAAGCTAGCTGCTATTGGAATAAAGCGCAGCTGGATGGGTTTACGCCCCACTGGTTAACACAACCAATGGACACACCCAATCAAATCTCCTCTAGTGGGGGACGTTCAGCCTCAGACCAGGCCTAAAGACTGAGGCAGGCACGATAAGAGAGGGGCCCCCACTAAAAAACATCATCCACAAGAGGATAAAATCCATCTCAGCAAGGCCAATGAGGTGCCATAAGCATTCATTTAGCCTGCTGGGGTCCAAGCACTGAACGAGTGATGGAACCTGAAGACACATCTCGTAAATAATAACGAGTAAAGGAACAGGGTGAAGCCCATGAAGCAGCCTGACAAATGTCTTCCATTGACACACCACTGAGGAGCGCCATCGAAGAGGAAATACCTCTGGCTGAGTGAGCCCTGAGTGCCTCAGGGGGAACCCGCCCTGATGACGTGTAAGCGAGGGAAATGGCGTCACACAGCCAGCGTGAAAGGCGCTGGGCCGACAGCGCCTGACCAAGGGAAGACTCCCTGTAGTGCACAAACAGGTTTTGTGAGCGACGAATCCCTGAAGTGCGTGACACATATCGTGCAAGCGCGCGCACCGGGCAGAGAAGGTGAGAAGCCGCCTCCTCATCAGAATTATGGGGAGGAGGAAAAAGTCCAGCCAATGAAATTGACCTGGATTTGAAGGAAGCATTAATGCTTTTGGGCACAAAGGCTGGGTTGGGGCATAAAACAGCAGACCCGCCATCCTCCCGGATCCTGAGGCATGCGGGAGCCACTGAGAGGGCGGTTAGGTCACTCACTCTCTTAACTGATGCTAGCGCCAGCAGCAATGCAGTTTTAAGCGACAGGAACTTGAGTGAGACCTGGTCCAAGGGCTCAAATGGAGCTTCAGATAAGCCGTGCAGAACCACCGTTAGATCCCATTGGGGAAAAAGCGGGCGGGACACAGGTCTGTTCCTTCTGACACCTTTTAGAAAACGTTTTGTGAGGGGATGATTGAAAACAGATCTATCTCCAAAACCCTGATGACATGATGAGATAGCTGCAGCATATGTCTTAACAGTGCTGAATGCGAGGCCCCTGTCCATCAGTATCTGCAAAAACGATAGAACATCCGCCAGCTGGCAGGAGAGCGCTTGAACATTCCGTTCTGCGCACCAGTTCTGGAAAGCTGCCCATTTAGCAGCGTAAGAGGCAATGGTAGAGGGCGCCCGCGCACTCTGAATCGTGGCGACCACATCATGCGGCAGCCCAGAAGCCTCTAAGCGTGACCGCTCAGCGGCCAGACCCACAGCCGTTGGCCTATTTCCGGAGGATGTTTGATTATCCCATCCGCCTGGAGAAGGGCGTCCGCCCTCCACGGGAGCCTCCACGGGGAGCCGGACACTAGCGCTTGCAGGTCCGGAAACCATGACGCGGACACGCGCCTGGGAGCCACCAGAATCACCGAGAGCTGTTCCGACCGAATTCGGTCCAGGAGACGGGGAATCAGAGGGACTGGTGGAAACGCGTAAAGGAGCGTTCGAGGCCAGGGCTGGTGTGAGAAGGCGTCCGCCCCGAGCGGGGGTCCGTCCCGGGGACTCAGGGAAAACCACAGGCGACACTGAGCGTTTTCGCGAGCCGCGAACAGATCCACAGACGGTTCCCCAAACCTGATCCAGATCTGTGATATCAGTGCAGGATGTAGACGCCAGTCGGAGTCGCGGGGTCCCCCTCTCGACAGGATGTCTGCCGCTACATTCAGTACCCCCGGAATGTAGATGGCTCTGATGGACAGCAGGTGGACATGTGTCCAACACAGTAAATCTGTGGCGACATGCAACAGAGGGAGGGATCGAACTCCCCCTTGGCGATTTATGTAGGCTGCCGCTACCCGGTTGTCTGTGTGAACTTCGACATGACGGCCCTCGAGAAGGGCAGCGAAGTGTCTGATCACATTCCTCACTGTCATAAGCTCCAACACATTTATGTGCTCGTGCGTGTGGGAGGGCCAGCGATCTGCCACCGTGTGGGACAAGCACGTGCCCCCCCACCCCGACAGTGACGCATCCGTAAACACAGATACGTGTGACGCAGGACGTCCGATGGGAACCCCGCGTGAGAGGATGCAGGGGTTCCCCCAGTGAGCGAGGTCCCCGCCCACTGAAGGGGGAATCCTCAACATACGTCTCTTCTGACGTATCGGGTGTACCCGGAGGCGGACGAACCAGCGTTGCAAGCGCCTCGTGCGCAGCAAACCTAGCGGCACTACTGAATGGGCTGCGGACATCATGCCCAGGAGTTTCATGACTAACCGGGCTCTCACGATCTTGCGGGGATGAACACGGGAGATCACCGTGGAGAGATCTGCCGCTCTTGCAGGCGACAAACGTGCTCTCATTAGGGAGGCGTGCAACTCCACCCCGAGATACACAATCGACTGGGATGGAAGGATGGAGCTCTTTTCCCAGTTTATAGAAAACCCTAGGGTTGACAGATGCTCTGTCAACCTCCTGGTTTGCTGTGACGCCTCGTCCTCGGACCGAGCGCACAGGAGAAGATCGTCCAGGTAAAATAAGACCCTCATTCCCTCCGTGCGCAGTGGCTGCAGCGCAGTCTCCAGACATTTGGAGAAGGTGCGCGGGGCTAGCGAGTAGCCGAAAGGGAGGCGATTGAACTGATATTGAACTCCCTTGAACGAAAAACGCAGAAACTTCCGGTGGTTTGGAACTACTGGTATGTGGAAGTATGCGTCTTTCAGGTCGATTGACGTGAACCAATCC
>NC_091752.1:72425017-72434779 GCF_043380555.1 Nothobranchius furzeri
AATGCTACAAACGCTACAAACTCTACAAATGCTACAAACAATATAAAATGCAAATATATATGTATGCAAAATACAAACACTACAAATGCTACAAATGCTACAAACGCTACAAATGCTACAAATTCTACAAACACTGGGACACTCAATCAATCCACTCAATCCAAATGTGTTTCACACATTTGTCCTTTACCAGAATGTTTCATCTATCTTATAATTTCCATTTTGTATTTTGTAATTTGTATTTTGTAATTTGAATTTCTTTTATTGTTGATTTTTTCAAGATATTTACTTACAACTGTACCATGTTCAGCGCTTTGGGCTTCCTGACACGGTTGCGGAAGGCGCTTTATAAATAAAGCTTTGATTGATTGATTGATTGAAAATGCTACAAACGCTACAAACACTGCAAAATGCTACAAACTCTACAAATGCTACAAACTCTATAAATGCTACAAATGCTACAAACACTACAAAATGCTACAAATGCTGCAAACATTACAAAATGCTACAAACTCTATAAATGCTACAAATGCTACAAACGCTACAAAATGCTACAGATGCTACAAATGCTACGAACTCTACCAACGCTACAAAATGCTACAAACGCTACAAACGCCACAAATGCTACAAACGCTACAAATGCTACAAACTCTACAAACGTTACAAACACTACAAAATGCTACAAATGCTACAAACGCAACAAACTCTACAAACGCTAGAAATGCTACAAACACTACAAAATGCTACAAACGCTACAAACACTACAAAATGCTACAAATGCTACAAAACGCTACAAACGCTACAAATGCTACAAATGCTACAAACTCTGCAAATGCTACAAATGCTACAAACACTACAAAATGCTACAAACGCTACAAATCCTACATACCCGACAAACGCTACAAACACTACAAAATGCTACAAACGCTACAAACACTACAAAATGCTACAAACTCTACAAATGCTACAAACACTACAAAACGCTACAAACGCTACAAATGCTACAAAATGCTACAAACGCTACAAATGTTACAAATGCTACAAAATGCTACAAACGCTACAAAATGCTACAAACGCTACAAAATGCTACAAATGCCACAAAATGCTACAAATGCTACAATCGCTACAAACTCTACAAACGCCACAAATGCTACAAACACTACAATATGCTACAAACGCCACAAATGCTACAAACACTACAAAATGCTACAAACGCTACAAAATGCTACAAACGCTACAAAATGCTACAAATGCTACAAAATGCTACAAATGCTACAATTGCTACAAACTCTACAAATGCCAAAAATGCTACAAACACTACAAAATGCTACAAACGCTAGAAAATGCTACAAACTCTACAAACGCCACAAACGCTACAAACACTACAAAATGCTACAACCACTACAAAATGCTACAAATGCTACAAATGCTACAACAACCTCGATTCACATAGAAAACATTAAAGTAAATGACAGAACAAAATAAAATAGTACATATTTGGCATTAACTGATTTTAAAGCAGCTCATCAGCTGAAATAAAGTGTAGACAGTGACTCATTTCTGACTGGTGGATCAGTCAACAAGTAGAATGGACAGCACTGCTGTGAAAGCGAAGGAGAGGAAACAGGAAGCACAGATGTGTGTGAAGTAGCTAATAATAATAATAATAATAATAGTAAAAATAATAATACTAATATAATAATAATAGTAATAATAATAATAATAATAATAATAATAATAATAGTAAAAATAATAATACTAATATAATAATAATAGTAATAATAATAATAATAATAATAATAATAATAATAATAATAATAATAATAATAATAATAATAATAATGTTGTTAGAAAAAGCTGATCAGAGATCAAGCAGTGAACGTACCTGAAGATGAACTCGGGTGTGTTTTCGTTTGGAAGTTCTTTTACCTGGGGGGAGACTTCAGATGGTTTCAGTAAAAGGCTGTGAAACCCAAACACTAGAACCATCTGTAACCCAGACACCGACACAACGGACCAACTCTGTTAAACCCACCCTTCATTACACGAACACTTTCTCAGAGGCACGAGTGTGCACCTGTAAGGACACAACGCTCCTGACCTACTTTAACAACACGAGCAGGAAAAAGTGGTCAGATGAATGAATGAAAAAACAGAGTTAATCTTTCTCACTAATGACTTCATTTCATTTCTGTTGTTTGTTTTTGTCTGCGTCTTCTTCCTGACTGGGTTTTCTCGCCCCTCCTCCAGTGCTGAGTGTGCTGTCCCGTGTCTCCGTGGGATTGTCGTAGATGGATGAGATCTGGCCTGAGCAGCGTGGAAATGAGAAATCTGCCTTCCTCGGCACGTTGGATGTCTATCCCATGGGTCTACTCTCCTCCTGGACATGCAGCTCCATCCCCCTCGCTCAGCTTACTGCAGCAGCTCGCCGTAGAGAATAAACTCAACATTAATGTGCGTCAGAGCGCTTTTATGTCTTCAGCTTTAAACAAACAACATGTTAGGTTAGCCTAACCCATCCTAGCAGCAAAATGCACGTCTCAATCTTCCTGCTGGGATTATTTATTTTATCTATGCAGCATGAGTTCTGTTTCATCCACACAGAGATGATGCATTATTATTATTATTATTATTATTATTATTATTATTATTATTATTATATTATTATTATTACTATTACTAGTATTATTATTATTACTGTTTTTATTATTGCTATTATTATTGTTACTATTATTATTATTATTACTATTATAATTATCATTATTATTTTTACTATTATTATTATTACTACTATTATTACTATTATTATTATTATTATTATTATTATTACTACTATTATTACTATTATTAGTATTAGTATTATTACTAATAGTATTACTATTATTATTAATATTATATTATTATTATTATTATTATTATTATTATATTATTATTATTATATTATTATTATTATTATTATTACTATTATTATTATTACTACTATTGTTACTATTACTATTATTATTATTATTACTATTACTATTGTTACTATTACTATTATTATTATTATTATTATATTATTATTATTATTATGGGTTAGGGTTAACCCTAAGCTGTCTCTTCTACTGCTGCACTAATAAATCACTCAGCTGTCCATCAAACCCTAGTCTGACATGTCCTTCCACAGCAAACACAGACGACTAATGTCTACCACGTGGCTCAGAGCGGTTGTGAACTGACAACATGAATCAGGAGCGTAGCGTCACACAGGCCAGCCGCGTCCAATAGGATCAGTTTCATAACAGAAACATGAGCCATCAGATCCTTCAGCCTGCAGCAGAAAGTGGTTCAGCATCTCTCCTCCTGCCTCCCAGCGTTCCTGGAGCCTCACACCTGGTTTAGAACCATCAGGGACCACAGCGTAGGGCGTAAACCAGCCAGATGTTCACCGAGAGACTGGAGCCCACTCTGGAGATAAAACCCGTCACATAAAGGACCAATCATCTGTTTTATTGGTGTTGGTGGAAAAGATGTCGTTTGATGTTACAGTTTTAATATTTCGTTGTTTTAGGGGACAAACGGAGACAATATTTACAAAACGAATAAAGTAAAACTCTGACCTGTGAAGTCAAACCAAAACACGGGAAACATCTGTTCATGTGAGTTTACATGAACAGCTTCATAAAGGAAAGCAGTCACGAGCTGTTTCTGAGTGTTTCTGGGAAGAACGGTGGGAAGGTCTCATAAGGAACGGGCTGGGAGCGTTTCCTTTGCCGTCACAGCTGAAAAGGTAAAACAGCAGCTTTTTACAGATTTTACAAACTCAGACGTTTAACATCAAAAGACATCAGAGATTGTTCAAAAGCTGCTGTGATTTAGAAGTGTTTAAATGGCGTTTCTGACCGTGTTTATAAAAACAGCCACTAGAGCTCAGCTCGGAGTTCTGAGCCGTCGTCACTGATGGAGAAGGGCTGGATGCTAACGCTACTCTGCGAAGGAAAACTGTTTTAGATTACGTTCTGGTTGTTTTTTGGACCGGAGATCTTTGAAGGTCATGTGCCGCTGGGAGCCCTTGAGGCTTGTCTCGGCTTGAATGCAGGAGAAGCACTTGGCTGCAGCAAGATGGCGCATAGAGCTCCTCTACCTCCAGGAAGTGAGTAATCCTTTGACCCAGAAGTCACGACCCCAACAGGATTTCTTTGTGGATACGCGTTTTTTTGTATTTTCCACGCGAGTCATGATGGCTGAAATGAGTTTTATTTATTTTTCTAGTTTCTGAGCCAAACTATTTCAAAGCTGCATTCTGTAATGATAGCATATCTTACAGGTAGTAGCTGTGTCTTCATGAGAGTTTCTCTCTGAATGGTTAAAAGACTGAGCTACCATTAGCTTAGCTGCTAAACAAGCCTAGAATAAGCATAAAGTCTGAGTGGCTAGCTACTCTACCAGGATTAAAAAACGTGTTTCTCGTTTAAAAATGATATCGAAATATCACCCAGCCCTAGGACTACGATAATTTTACTGAACCAGTTTTCTAAAGAAATATGTTTATTCTTGAAATTAATCTTTCTGATGATGCTAATAACCTCACCGCCAAAATAAAAGTCACCACCAATGAAAAAGCCACACAGTCTGATGTTCTGTTGGACTGCCTGTAGCCACAGCACACATTCTTGGTGCCGTTGTTTCCATAAACGTATGCAGAGTCACCAGATTTATCTCCATCCACGTTGCATTAATGTCTCACCAGGATCCTACATTGATGATGATGAGTCTGACCGCTGCACAAAGCCTTCTCTGATGAATCCTGACGTTGGAAGATGGAATAATCTGATTATTCAGGATATTCAGGTAGTCAGCTGACCTCATTCTTGGAGCACTTCCTGTTGCTGAACCTAGACCTGACCACCTGCAGCAAGCCCAGATCATAGCACTGCCCCCACAGGCTTGTGCAGTAGGCACTGGGCATGATGGGTGCATCACTTCATCTTCCTCTCTTCTTACCCTGATGGCCATCACTCTGGACCAGGGTCCGTCTGGACTCATCAGACCAGTTCTAATAATGCGAGGACAGAAGTGGAAAGAGCAATAACATTTTATACTTGAGTAAAAGTACCAATCCTTTGATGAATTTTTACTCAAGTACAAGTAAAAGTATCTTACATAACATGAACTCAAAGTACTTAGTTACTTCTTTGGCAGCGTAAGGACGGCGTCTTGTAAGTAAAGACAACACTACACCGACCGACGGCACGCTGCACCACTGCAGAGGAGAAGTCTGAGAAAGCCATTCTTCATTAGCACAAGTTCCCATGAGAATTAAACATTTAGCTCATTGTAGCTCAACATCAGACTCTACAGATGTTATCCGAGGAGGGGAGAAGGTTTGCACAGGACAGCTCTCAGCCTGCTGGGAAGCCTGATCTCCTTCCTCATTAACAACTGTTTGAAATATCCACAAAGACGAAGAAAGCAATGAGGCACAAAGCAGCCATCTGTATGTATGCAGTCAGCCGGGGTTTTGATGGTGATGTGAGCCAACGATGAAGCATGTCACACTGACTTCAGGCCTCCGAAGAAACCACACACCATGGCACTCAATCTGTGCTGCAACATGAGAAGTCAAGAGGAACAAATCCATCTGACGGACCAAAGGAACCTGAAGGCTGAAACCAAATAATTACAGTAAACGGGACAAGTGAGGTTTCAGTCTACAGGAACGTAGGCACGAACTCGTGCTGCAGCCTGCATCAGCAAGACTGGCGGGTAGGATTAGACCAGGTACCAACTTAGTTCTGTTTCTACGAGCTCAAACTAAAATCAATGCTGCACATCCATCTGTTGTAGTGAAGAAGAGGTCAATGAAAAGGCTAAACTCTACAGGCGCTGGTCCCAAAATCAGAACATCGTCATGACAAAGTTCCTTTATTTCAGTAATTCCAGTGAGAAAGTGAAACTTGTACATCAGATTCATTTATACACACAGACTGACATGTTTCCTCTTGCAAAGGCTTACGTCTCGGCCCGGCCGCTCCGGTCATCACAGGATGGTCGGCTAGCAGTGCCTACACCACGCTCAGGACAATCCAGACTCTTCTCATGCATCGTTCCACAAATGATGAATGACCTACCAAGCACTACCAGAACAGGAGCTTCCTTTTCAATTTTCAAGAAACTCCTGAAGACCCTGCTCTTCAGAGAGCATCTTCTAAACTAGCACCCTCCCTGCACCCGTCCCCCCTCTCTACTGTCCACTCCTTGTTCCCTCCTCTCCACGGCTGATGTCAAGTTGTTGTTGTTGTTGTTAGCCTCAAGGGCAACATGCTGATTATCACTTGTAAATCGCTTTGGACAAAAGCGTCTGCTAAATACATAAACATAAACATTTCAGATGTTTAAGTCTTTAATAAATGATGCTTATAACTGACAACCAATGAAAACGAATGAAAACTAAATCTGAGACCATGGTCTTGAGTTAGAAAAGGGTAGAATGCCTTCTCCGGGTCAGGGATGAGGTCCTGCCCCAAGCGGAGGAGTTTAAGTATCTCGGGGTCTTGTTCACGAGTGAGGGAAAACTGGAGCGTGAGATCGATAGGTGGATTGGTGCTGCATCTGCAGTGATGCGGGCGTTGTACCGGTCTGTCGTGGTGAAGAGAGAGCTGAGTCAGAAGGCGAAGCTCTCGATTTGCCGGTCGATCTACGTTCTTACCCTCACCTATGGTCACGAGCTTTGGGTAGTGACCGAAAGAACGAGATCGTGGATACAAGCGGCCGAAATGAGTTTTCTCCGTAGGGTGGCTGGGCTCTCCCTTAGAGATAGGGTGAGAAGCTCGGTCATTCTGGAGGGGCTCAGAGTAGACCCGCTGCTCGTCCACATCGAGAGGAGCCAGTTGAGGTGGCTCGGGCATCTGGTCAGGATGCCTCCCTGGTGAGGTTTTCCGGGCACGTCCAACCAGGAGGAGGGCTAAAGTAAGTAAGTAAGTAAGTAAGTAAGTAAGTAAGTAAGTAAGTAAGTAAGTAAGCTTTATTTAAATAGCACCTCTCACAAACAAAAAGGTCACAAAGTGCTACACAAGTTAAAACGACACATAAAAAGGCTACTATAAAATACAGTCACAATATACATAAAAAGTCGTATACAGCCAATCCGCATACAAAATAGGTTCAGAATGCCCGGAGAAACAAACGGGTTTTCAGATTGCTCTTAAAAGCATCAACTGAGTCGAGTGAACGTAAGAACGGAGGTAACTCATTCCAGAGCCCTAGCATGACGGCCTGGAATGAGCGATCTCCTCGTGTCTTGAATCGAGTACGGGGGACCATAAGAAGATTTTGATCCAACGATCTCAACCTTCGAGAAGGCACGTAAGGACAGAGCATGTCTCGAACCTACAGTGGAGCCTGACCATGCAGCGCTCTGAAAGTCAGCACAAGAATTTAAAAATTGATGCGAGAAGAAATTGGGAGCCAATGAAGAGCTTTTAGCGTGGGGGTAATGTGAGCTCCTCTGTTGGCACGGGTCAATATTCCAGCTGCACAATTTAGACCTTGTTGTAAGCGAGACAGCTCTTTTTTTGTTTAGACAAGAAAATAAACTGTTACAGTGGTCTAAACGGGATGATACAAAGGCGTGAATAATCAACTCAAGATCATTTTTGGATACCATTGTTCTGAGTTTGGAGATTTCTCTTAAATGGTAAAAACAGTTTCTAGTCAACTGCTTTGAGTGATGAGACATTCCTTTGTCAAAGAAAACACCAAGATTTCTAAGGTTTGGTTTAACGGACAAGCTCAAATCACCTAAGTGCTGGAGAATCCCTGGGACAGCATTATCAGGGGCAATCACCAGCACTTCAGTTTTGTCTGAATTCAGCTGTAGGGCACTTGCACCGAGCCACTGTTTGATGCGCTCAAGACAAGTCAATAAGGAATTCAATATTTGAACCTCAGAGGGCCAAAATGAACAATGCAGCTGAACATCGTCAGCAAAGAGATGATGGGAAACATCATCGGTAAACACCCACATTAACTTTCCTAAAGGAAGAATGTAAAGCAGGAACTAAACCGAGCCAAAACAGAGCCCTGGGGTACTCCACACGACAATTCAGTTGAGTCAGACAAGAATCTGGTTGACTGAGACACTCAGGCTTCTACCCGATAAATAGGATGGAAACCATGCCAGGACTGGACCTGACATCCCAATCAAATCTCGGAGTCTACTCAACATGATCTCATGGTTGACTGTGTCAAATGCAGACGAGAGGTCTAACAGGACTAGCTAAGTGCAAAGGTAGACCCAGGACACGCTGGAGGGAATATTATCTCACCTGGCCAGAGAACACCTTGGGATTCCCTCAGAGGAGCTGGCCCAAGTGGCTGGGGAGAGGGACGTCTGCTGCCCCCGTGACCCGACTCCGGATAAGCGGATGAAAATGGATAGATGGATGGATGGATGGATGGATGGATGGAACTAAGGAAATTCAAATTCAGTATCTCAGAGTATTAGAATATTGTAAAAATGTTCAATAATGAAGTCCTCTGGTGCCTCACTCTGATCAGCTGATTAACAGCTGCAGAAGCCTTTAAATGGTCTCTCAGTCTAGTTCTGTAGGCTACACAATCACGGGGAAGACTGCTGGCTTGACAGTTGTCCTACAGATGACCATTGACACCTTGCACAAGGAGGGCAAGACACAACAGGTCATTGCTGAAGAGGCTGGCTGTTCACAGAGCTGTGTCCAAGCGCATTAGTGGAGATGTGCTAGAACCCCCACCCTGGAGAGGACTGGGAAACAAAACCCAGTCAGAAACGTAGAGGAGACTCACAAAGAGTGGACTGCAGCTAGAGTCAGCTTCAAGAAGCACCACGCAGACGTGTGCAACACGTGCTTTCAGCTGTCACGGTCCTTGTGTCAAGTGACTCTTGGACCAGAGACGCTGTCAGAAGTGTCTCACCTGGACTAAAGGCAACAAGGACTGGACTGCTGCTTAGTGGTCCAAAGTGATGTTCTCTGATCAAAGTAACATCTGCATTTCCTTTGGAATCAAGGTCCCAGAGTCTGGAGGGAGGGAGGAGAGGAGAGGAGAGGAGAAGAGAAGAGAAGAGAAGAGAAGAGAAGAGAAGAGAAGAGAAGAGAAGAGAAGAGAAGAGAAGAGAGGAGAGGAGAGGAGAGGGAGAGAAGAGAGGAGAAGAGAGGAGAAGAGAGGAGAGGAGAGGAGAAGAGAAGAGAAGAGAGGAGAGGAGAGAAGAGAGGAGAAGAGAGGAGAGGAGAGAAGAGAGGAGAAGAGAAGAGAAGAGAAGAGAAGAGAAGAGAAGAGAGAAGAGAAGAGAAGAGAAGAGAAGAGAAGAGAGGAGAGGAGAGGAGAGGAGAGAAGAGAGGAGAAGAGAGGAGAAGAGAGGAGAGGAGAGGAGAAGAGAAGAGAAGAGAGGAGAGGAGAGAAGAGAGGAGAAGAGAGGAGAGGAGAGAAGAGAGGAGAAGAGAAGAGAAGAGAAGAGAAGAGAAGAGAAGAGAGAAGAGAAGAGAAGAGAAGAGAAGAGGAGATGAGAGGAGAGGAGAGGAGAAGAGAGGAGAGGAGAGGAGAGGAGAGGAGAAGAGAAGAGAGGAGAGGAGAGGAGAGGAGAGGAGAAGAGAAGAGAGGAGAGGAGAGGAGAGGAAGAGGAGAGGAGAGGAGAAGAGAAGAGAGGAGAGGAGAGGAGAAGAGAAGAGGGGAGAGGAGAGGAGAGGAGAGGAGAGGAGAGAGAGAAGAGAAGAGAAGAGAGGAGAGGAGAGGAGAGGAGGGGAA
>NC_091752.1:72434979-72439979 GCF_043380555.1 Nothobranchius furzeri
TGCGTTACTATGTGCTTGTCGAACGTTGAGCAGCAGTGTGAGGCTTTCTGACCGCCACGCTTCAGCTGCAGCCAGGGAGAGAGAGGTGTCGGTAACACGCTTACAAACACGATGATGATTGGCCGGGTGGGCGGAGACCCTCACGGTCTCAGTCGCTGCTGCTGTAGACACAACAGAGCAGTGTTGGGAATAACGCCGTGTAAAATAACCGCGTTAATAAAAAATGTTTATTTCTGTAACGAGCAAACTAATTAATTACTGTCTTCTTTTAACAAAACGGTCGTTTCTGTTACTGATAAGGAAATGCGTGCGTTAAGCAGCACGGTGTGTTGAAGCTGTCGTCAGCTGATCAGGAGCTAAAGAGGCAGATGTTTTCATCCAAGAGCATCTCGGCCGTGAAGAACGAGGAAGACGTGATGAATAGTCTACGGCTGCAGGTGTGGATCTGCAGCCGTGCCCTTCTTAGCGTGACAGCGGGACGTCCCGAAGGTCCGCTCACCTGTTCACCGCTCAGACGTCCTGATCTTCTACCTTCCTAGATCATCCAGCTGTAACCTGTTCCTGATCATGTCTTTAGTCCCGCTGTAACACTGATGCATCAGTCTCAGACGTCATGGAGCTCAGGTGTTATCAGAACTACCTGTGTGTGTTTACCACCCAGCTTCAGCTCTTCTGTGTTTGGGTCTGACCCACGTTAGTACATGTAAGTCCTCCATCAGGCTTGTGCCTCTTCTAGTGTCATTTTAAAGGATATTTATTTATTTAACCGTGATTACCAGCAACAGAAATGCTGCTGAAAACACAATTGTGTGCAAAATTACATTTATTTCTGTAATTTAACTAGACCGAGAGACCATTTAAAGGCTCGGGAACCTTCACAGGTGTTTCTATTTGCTATTTTAAATTTTAGCTGATTGGGGTCTTGTTAAATATCACACAGTGACCTTTTAATAGTCTAGATAAATGTAATGTTCCTGTTAGTAGTTCCTCCTGTTAAGTGCTTATTTATTTAAATTATTCAGGTTTATAAAAAAACATTTTATTATGTTCCAGTCATTATGGGCTCGACACACAGGAGGCGAAAAACGACCGCGATCAGCGAAATTTGTCGCTGTCGCTTTTATTACCTGACACACGGGAGGCGACCCGCGGCCAGCGGCAAAGCCGTCTCCGCGTTCTGTTCCACGGTGAAATCTAAACTTCGGTTGTTTTGTTTGGCTGTGTCAGGTTGGAGGGAATTAAGGTTATTTAAGCGGTTCAGAGTTAATAAAGCGGTAGATATGATGTTTCACAAGGTGCTGCTAGAGTTATGTGAAATCTTACTTCTGATTTTATTATAAAACATAATAATAATCAACTTCTCCTCCATGTTTGCTCGGAGATGTACGGAGCATCCTGTCAGCTCATTGGTCAGTGAATGAAACCTCCGTTGATTGGTCCTCGTCCAAGCGACAGCGATGAAAAGTTGAAAATGTTTCAACTTTCTGGGATCGCGTCGCTGGGTCGCCTGTGCATGACACGTGCACGAGTGCAAAATTTCACACGCACGTTTTTTGCGTTTCGCTTGGTAGGAGGGAGACCCGTGATTAACGCTTTGTCACGCATGTCTCATTGAAAATGAATGGAGGAGAGGCGATGTCGCCTCCCGTGTGTCGAGCCCATTAGTCTTTATATTGTACTATTGTAGTAATTCTTGCATTCTTTAATGAAAAAAGTAACTAAGTAGTTATTTTTGTTGGTAATTAGTTTTTTTATGATCTTGTAACTCAGTTAGTAACTCAGTTACTAACTGAGTTACTTTTTTGACAAAGTAATCAGTAACTATAACCAGTTACTTTTTTAAAGTAACGTTCCCAACACTGCCCATAATTCACAGCGCCACATTTACCAACAATCAAACGTCTCCTACCAGCTGTCAGCACGGTGGTGGGGGGTGATGCTTTGGGCTGTTTGCAGTCATTACATCCACCATGAAGTCCTCAGTGGACCACAGACGTTCAGAGTCTAGCGTGTGAGTCCTCGTCACAGACATAGAAGCACAAAGGGTTTCACATCCATCAGCACAAAATAAAACAAAGTCATGAATCATACCGATCTCTAAGCCAACAGACGATTCTCAGAACAAAATAAAGTTATAGCATTCCATAAACAGATGAAAAATAATAAAACTAAAGATTTATGTAAAAGCAGCTTTAAATAAAAGGCTCCAGACTGTCAACGCTACGTAAGCCAAGCCAGCTTTATGTGTGGTAGTGATGGGAATTACGGCTCTATTTAGAGAGCCGGCTCTTTTGGCTCAGCTCACCATAAAGAACCGGCTCTTTCAGCTCCCAAGTGGCTCCTCAGATTTTCTGTTGTGTAAAGTATTTTATCACCAACAATAACGCTAACCTATGTGTAAAATGATGTAAAAAAATGCAACATATCAAATATTTATCATTATATGAATTTATTTACTGAACACTTTAAGAAATGTCAACTTTCCGACTGCTGGCGCTCATTTTCTCACCGTCTTCGTTGCACTCTCCTCTCTCTCACTCGCCTTTCTCCTCTTCCTCATTCCCTCTCGTCTCCCTCCGCCCGCATGTGCTCTGCTGTGTGTCTGAGTCTGATCCTCCCTCTTCCTCCCCCTACTGCTGGTGGACAGTCTGGACACGCAGCTGCACATGTTGACCAATCACCTGTGGCTTTCACCAAAGCAAGAGGGGGAGGGGAAGGAGGGTGACGGCTCCCAACGACGAGCCGGCTCCCGTCGTTCACTTCATAGAGCCGGCTGTTAGAGCCGGTTCGTTGGCGACCGAGACGTCACTTATTTGTATAGCACCTGACAGCAGTGTAAGAGCCACCGAAGGGCTCACAGACATTAAAAACATTAAAAACAATCCACATGACAGCGTGGACCAAACTGGATCATAAAACAGAACAATGATCCAAACAGAGGCAGATCTGCAGCAGAATCAGGGTGCTTCCCATGTCTGTGTCCCTTACAGTGTCCTGCATGGTTCTAGGAGCCACGTTTCATTTAAGTGCTTTTTAGTGGTCGACGGTTACAACACTAGACCACTCATGTGTACACACACGTACCTTTGTTATCATTCATCCTGAAATGATTCTCCAGAGCGCTGGTGCTGCTGGACCCCACTGTGGGTCCAGGTAAATTCCCCCTCAAGACCTTTCTGTTCTGTTGTAGCTAAAAAATGAATGACTTTGTGAAATCTGTTGGTGATTTTGTACACTTTGTGTTAGCCTGACATCATTTTAAAGTCTGAGAAAGGCCACGTCTTTTTATGCCTCTGGTGACAAAAGCAGGTTTACTCTTTTTTACCAGAACAAGTTGGATTAAATATTAACACACATGTTAGGTGTGGTAATAAGTATTTACTGGTCTCCGTTTAACCTCCAGCGCTAACCGACATGCAGTGTTGCGGACGTTAGCGGTGCAGTGTGAGCCAAACCCAAGGACAGGTGCCATCATCAGCTCGGTGGCTCCCTCACAATGGGGTGGCGGAGTCTCTCGGTGTTAAAAACGAAACAAAAGTCTTTTCCTCAAATCTGAAGCTGCTCTGAAAGATTCTTATTAAACTCGGCATTTGATAGTAAACAGGTCATCATGTTCTAAACGTTAACACGGTCACTTTCTTTGTTAGAGCATATCTGCAAGGCTATAGTGAGGCTGGAGGAAAGCAGCTACGTCCTTTAAGGAGCGGAGCTTGAGTTTTGGGCTCTGTGAGGACTCGGCGCCACTGATAATCCTGAGCTGCAGCATGATGGACACTAAGCCTGTAAATGCAGGATAAATATAGACACACAGATTAACATCTGCAGCTCAGTGAACCAGAACCACCCACCGTGAAAAGGCAGTGAGATGGAAGGATGATTGTTGAGGATGAATTTAATTACATCAGTACCTCACCGTGCCTTGTTAGAGCCTAATGGGAGAAAGTAAGAAGCATAAATCCTAACAGGGAAGCTGATGCTGACACTGCTGCTGCAGCCTCTCACGAGCGGGCCGAGACGAGGCTAGGATGGACGGAGCAAAGCCGATTAGTCTTTCCCTTTCTCAGCAGAATGAGCAGCATGAGGACACATGCTAGGAGAGAAGCTGTACTGTATTCCAGCTTTAATGATATTACGAAGCCCGAGTGTTGCTCACACACACGAGTTTAAAACGAGTACAGTGGGTTTAATTCAATTGATTTCAGTTTATTTCTACAGCGCCAAGTCAGGACCAGAGTCGTCTCTCCACACAGTAAACAGTACAGGTCAGGTCATTAAGCCAATCAGTAACAAGTTTCCTATATAAGGAACCCAGCAGGTCGCATCGAGTCTCTGACTAGAGTCAGAGTCTTTACAGCAATCCTCATACTCAGCAAGCATGCAGCGACAGTGCTAAATAGCAAAAAACTGAAATATGTGAACATTGAATAAACACTGGACAGCTAAAATGTCTAAACACCTGTTATTTCAGTAGGACTAGTTTAACAGTTTAATCTTTACATTTAGCTGAACTGTGAAATTAGCAGCTTATGCTGAATTCAGAAACTGATTGCTGAAGCTGCCTTCTGACTGGTGTTAAAATGTCAGCTATGCTGCTAGTTTTAAGTGTACAGAGCTGGTTGGTTGGTTGGTTGGATGGATGGATGGCTGGATGGTTGGATGGTTGGTTGGATGGGTGGATGGCTGGATGGTTGGATGGTTGGTTGGATGGGTGGATGGATGGATGGATTCCTTAGGCCAAGCCGATCGATTTGATGCCTCACGTGAGTGGGTGTGTAATTCCATTTAGCCAGAAGATGATTGACCTCTCTCAACCAATCAGGGACCTGGGTGAGAGCGGGGCACTTTCCCACCTTCTGACGGTCAATCAAATTTAACTTGTTTCTAGTTTTAAGTACAGATAGTTCAAACAGATCAAAAACAGGAGTCTGTTATTGGCTCAATATTCAGCTTTTTATATTCATTTCTATGAGACTTGGTTAAAGTGATTTGTAGTTCCTTGT
>NC_091752.1:72454979-72534979 GCF_043380555.1 Nothobranchius furzeri
CCATATGGTGTACAAGTACTCTGAAATGAGTCATTGTTAGTTATTTAGGTCATTCCATCCAACCATAGGGAGCCTAAGGCTCCTCCCCTTCCGGTCGGCTCATGGGTCCGTGAACCGGGCTGATAACGTTATTTTCTAACCCGCTTTGCCTCATCATGTAAATGAAAACTAATGATGGTGTTTCGACCACGCCAGTCACGTACTTTGAGATTCATCAGCTTGTAAAAGTTCGTAATTAGCACGACTACATCAGCACAACATATACATGATGTCACCACATAAGCTCCTCCCCCCTAGCGTAGCTGCTACTCACCACATGACCAGATTTATGGTGGTTCTTTCCTCCTGTGGGAGGTTTGCTGAACTTACAGCCCTTTTCCCTCGGTTTCCTCCGTGTCTGGTTCGATGACGTCACTCTGGTGAAGCATTTGTAGTCCTGGATTTATTTTCACACAAAACCTAAAATATAGCCCCCCCGTTCGAAAATAAGGGTTAGGGTTCTTGGTATCAAAGTGTGTCTTTAAAATTCACGGACATCATACGTGAAATCCACGGCACAAAACCAGCGGAGTTAGAAAACTGCGTTTTTAGCCGCGTCGTTCTTTCAGAGACCCGTGGTCCGGAAGTGGATGGGCCCTGTTGGGCTTGTGAAGACGTTTTTAAAAACGACGACCCCATAAAATGCTGCTTGTTGGTAAACTTTTCAGGACCCACTCCGTTGTGACGGAGAAGGAGGCGTTCATCCAGACCAGAAACACACTCAGAAGAGCTGAAAGTTGTGGTAGTCCGTACAGAGGCTGAGGTGATGATTGGAACCTTCTGAGTTAGTAAGGATATGCTGAAGCGGCCATCTGAGAGATATCTGAAGGCAGTTTCTGATACAGGTGTAAATCTCTTCAGATCCAGAGAAGGCAGGTTTGGAGAGCTGGGATCATCACAGTCTGGACACGGAGCTGAGCAGCTGGGAGTAGAACGAACACTTGGTTGGTGTCCGACGCCGCAGCCTCCTCTGAGCTGTCATTCAGTCTGGTTACCGTGGCAACACATCTCTTCTGGGGAGACCAGTGTGATCACAGAAGCTGTGTTCTCGCTAGAGTGCACTTGGTGGCAACTCCTCCACCAAGCCACGCTACGGTGTCGGCTACAGGTGTCTCTCATTGGTTTGGATGCAGTTATGCGACTCAGATGTTTTTCCTCTGACATCGTTATTTAGTGGCTAAAATCATTTGTGGGTGAGGAACATGTGTGAGTGCCTGGGACCTTCAGCGTTGCAGTCCCTCATTCCACCGTTAGATGCTGTTCGCACGCATGGTCTGAGATTTAGCTTGTTTCGTTTATTTCAACAGGGACAGATACAAGTACACAGACTAACAGTGAACCCGCAGCCCCGTGTTTGTAGCGTCATGCTTTTAGCTGCAGCTAACTTGCAGCATTTGTCCCCAGATGGACTTTTACATCATAATTTACAGAGAAGAAAACAAATATGCACAACAAATCTCTAAAAAGTCACAAAAACAAGTTTCTATGTTAGGAACTTTTTCCTGCACAAGTACATAATGGTGAATACCACACAATGTGTACATTTGTTCCTAAGTACACACAGATCTGTGTACAAATAGGGTTTTAAAATGAAGCCCCTTAAGTCACAGTGCCCCCTAGTGGGCAATTATAAGACTGTTGTTGCTACAGATATCGCTAAAAGCATTCACCTCCTTGCCAGAAATTGGGATTTTAAGGCAGTCACTAGAAAACTATGTTCTCGGACACTCTGGGTGGAAGTACTGCATCACGGCGGTGGAAATCATAGCTGCAAAGAAGGTGGCAGCCGTCATGGCGACCTCGGAGATGACAGCCAGAGACCGAGGACACAGAGGGACTGAGAATGTCAGGTCATCGTGTTGAACAAGCGGTGGCTGAAGAACGTGTCCAGATACCTTCACTCCAGGTTGAACATACACGTCCACATCCTCACATGTTACTTCTAATAGCTTGCCTTTATTCCTGGTGGTAAATATGAGCTGCATTAAACGCTGAACATCAGCCTAGTTAGTAATAAGCCCACTGGCCCTTGAGGTCCCTTAGAAATAAACCGTAGCTCCAGCTGTTGATTCTCTTCTTGAATCGGTGTCCCCCGTCCCGTCCCGGGAGCCCTCCCTCTCCCTCTCCACTGTGAAGAAGAGATGCTGTCAGGCTACACAGGAAGTACCTCCATGAGAAGATAAACCCAGGAGAACAAACTTCATCAACGCTAGCGGACAGATGTGTGTACAAAAAGAAAACCTCTAATGAAATCCATGCTTTCGTTCTTTTTTAAACACAGAAACAGTTTTGTTTACCTGTTAGTAGCTACGGTTTCGCCGACAGCTGCCGGCTTCTTCAGGCTGACGCTGATGGTCGCGCGTCACTTCCTTCTCCGTTTATCTGCGGGCAGCAGAGGACGTTGTCGCCCTCTACTGCCCGCTCTCCCCTCTCGAACGATGCAGTCCCATGCGTGGTCCAGCGTGTAAACTCCGTCGTCCCTGTTCATGGTCCCACATCCACGTCTCCTTATCTCGATTGCTTCCTTGATCCATCTTTTGTATTTTTGTTGTTCGGTGGTTATGATCCGTGTGCTGTCCCAGTCCATTATGTGGTTTTCTCTTAAGCAGTGATCTGTTACGGCTGACTCTTTTATTGTACTTTCTGCTTCTTCTTTTGCTGCTCTTGTGTGTTTACGACTTGCCTCTTTCTCACACTCCTTTCTATGTTCTATTGTTCGTGTGTTGAGTTGGCGTCCGGTTTCTCCTACGTATGTTTTATTGCATATTTTGCATGGGATTTCGTAGATGACTCCACATTTTTGTCCAGCTGGTATCTTGTCTTTTGGGTGCACTAGTCTGTTTCTAACTGTTGTGTATGGCTTTGTTGGTGTGTTTATGTTGTGTTTTTTCATTGTTGCTCTTATTTTTTCCGTTATGCCTCTGATGTATGGTAGGGTTATCACTGGTTCTGGTTCTTGTCTTTCTGGGTAACGGAAAAAATAAGAGCAACAATGAAAAAACACAACATAACAACCGACTGACAAAACCAAAAAGCTCTTTGATGAGCAAAACCTAGAGTTTCATGAGGAGGACCAGAACAACACTGACAGCGACACACACTGAGAGACCAGAAGAAGAAGAAAATATCATTTCTAAAGCGGCTCTCAAGATAAAAACCACGAGGCGCGTCACAAAAATGAAAAATATAAAAAAGCATTTAGAAAATGGTTAAAACATATTTAAAATGAACAAAAAGTAGATAATTGTGATTAGAAAATTGTTAAGAAAGAGAGAGTGAACAGGAAAGAGGGAAACCAGTGGATCCTGAGGAAGGTGGAATAGGTGGGGAGAGCAGAATAAAGAGAGAGAGGTGAAGAAGGTCATACAAAAGCCAGCTTGAACAGGTGAGTCTTCAGCTGCTTTTTAAAGGAGACCACTGAGTCCACTGATCTCAGGCTCAGGGGGAGAGAGGTCCAGAGTCTGGGGGCCACAGCAGCAGATGATCTGTCACCTTTGACCTTTAGCCTGGTGCTGCACAACCAGTAGGCTTTGATCACTGGACCTCAGGGACCTGCTGGGGGTGTAGGGACTAAGAAGATCACCAATGTAAGATGGTGCTTGTCCATGTAAGGCCCTATAGATCAGAACCAGACAGGGTTATGTACACAGGGGAGGGTCGCTGACGTCGTTAGGTCCGTTTTAGGGGGGCTTCAGCCCCCCTAAAATAATCACAAGCCCCCTATCATTTTGGGTTGTTTTTTTTTCAGTTAACTTTTTTTATTTGTTCACATCTACATGCTCAACACAATCATGACACGTGTAGCATGTACAGGAGTTGTTTTATCTGAAACAGAAATAATAATTAATGAATACAGAACTACACCGTCGCACACAGGAAGTATCAAGAAAGGACTTCCTCCACTTCCTTAACCCCGACAGCTTTGTTGACAAGTCAGGGGGCGGGGTTATACAGCAAAACCTATATGCCGTTGAGCAAACCCTGCTCAGCGCTCATGTAAGTCCCTCAACATCACATTAGGGTAAGACAGCAACAGCAGCACACCGTTAATATTTCAAGGTTATAGTTCAGACTTCAGAGAGGAAAATGTTACCGCACCGACATGCTAATGCTAACTCCGCTAGCATGTTTACATGCCGCAAACCATCATGAAACGCTTTGATGTCAAGTAAAATGGTCGGAAAACTCCCCTGAAGTGACGTGATTAACGGGTCAGCCAGTTCATTGAGTGACTTAGTGCCACCAACTTGAGCGAGTCTGCACGAGCAGAACCTGCTCTGCGCTTGTGTGCAGCAGCTGCAGCCCGCTCTGTGGGCTCAACTCTGTCTCTGCGCATGCAAATCTCTCCCTGCTCTCCTCAACAAGTAGCCTCTCCACAAGTCAATCACAGACAGCTCTGTTTTATCCAATCAAAGCATGTCCAGGAAATACTGCTTTACAGAAAAACACCCATTTAACAGCTTATTGAACTGCTTTCTGCTGCTGGTTAGCTACCAGTCACCATCCACTGCCTGCAAAATACTTTGTTGTAATTCATGTGTCATGATTAGGGTGACCATATCTGACTTCCAGAAAAGACACATAGCCTATTCCTAAAACTGTGAAACTGCACTCTTTTCAGTTAAAGAGGACTTTTGATTTCAACATATAAAGTGTTGTTGTATACAGGTAAATCCAAGGACACACTTCCTTATGATGATGATGATGATGAATGCATAAATCACTGGCTACAGTAACATGCATTGCACCTCACAGCCAGAAGAGGGCAGTAGAAGTCTAATATTAGTGCAGAGATCCTTCAGTCCAACAAGAAGAGATTAGGGGGTCTAGATGTTTCACAAATCCATGAAATCACAGCATCGCTGTAAATGACGGTATTTCAAGTAGATCTAATGAATGAATTAAAGGGGCTTTGTATTAATGGCACGGGTAGTGGAAGTTTGTTCTCCACAGGAAGTATAAAAACATAGAGAATACTGATGTTACATAATGTTTGAACCATCCAGTGATGAGTCAGATGTTACATCATTTCTACGTCAGAAGAAAATGTTGCTTATGGAACATCTGCGTCACCTCCTGCAGTAGCAGGTGGGCGGTGGTTTCTTTCTTTGGAGGTAACGGAGGACATGCTGCTCCAAGCTAAACCACAAATCCTCCATCTGCTGGTCACCACATGTGTGTCAGTGGATCAGAGGACCTTTAGGACAAGAAAAGTTAGACCACAGAACAAGAGTAACGTGGTGAAAACGTTGCTTCATCATGGGCTGAGGAAGGCAAACATGAACATAACTGCGTGGAAACGGGGAATGAATGAAGCATTGTGCAGCAGCGTCATGGACGTGATGTGACCGCGGGGACGTCACCATGAGAGATGGGATGTGCATCACCACTGCACCAGTGGCAGGAACCTACTGGACTGATGACAGATGAGTCAATGTAACCACCCACATGGTGTGCTGCCATGGAGGTCCGTGCACAAGTGCTCACTAGACGGGGGGGGGACTATTGGTACAGAACAGAGCACGAGAGATCAAAGACTCAAGAGTAATGAAACGTAATCTTGGAAAATATTGTCACACAGAGTCTTAACTGGAGTTCAAGGTCAATGGTGGATGGCCTGTATTTGATATAGCACCTTCTAGAGTCCTGGAACCCCCCAAGGCGCTTTACAACACAATCAGTCATTCACACATTCACACGCTGGTGGGGATGAGCTACAATGTAGCTACAGCTGCCCTGGGGTGCACTGACAGAGGCGAGGCTGCCGAGCACTGGCGCCACCGTGGGTTGGGTTAAGTGTCTTGCCCAAGGACACAACGACAGCGACAGACTGAGCGGGGCTCGAACCTGCAACCTTCCGATTACGGGGCGAGGACTTAACTCCTGTGCCACCGTCGCTGCTGTTAAGCACCTTCTAGCATCCTGTGACCCCCCCCCCCCCCCAAGGCACTTTATACCACAACGGCCATTCATCCACCCACAAACACATTCAGCCACTGGTGGTGATGAGCTACATCGTAGCCACAGCAGCTCTGGGGCTCAGTGAAGCTAGGCCGCCATAAACCGGCCTTCAGTCACTCCGACCATCCCAGCAGGTCAGGAGGGGGAGTGTCAGTGACTGCTCCCCATGACCCTACTGACCACACAGTAGTTAAGAAAATGAGTGAGTGAGTGAGTGAGTGAGTGAGTGAGTGAGTGAGTGAGTGAGTGAGTGAGTGAGTGAGTGAGTGAGTGAGTGAGTGAGTCATCAGATAGAAATGCTTCTCGACGGTCCTCTGATGCTGACTTTTTCTGGAAGTGTTCCATACTTACGCAGGGTTGGGCATCGTTTGATTTTGAACGATTCCGATTCCTCGTTTCGATTCCGGTTCCTATCGATGCTTGATGCCCAACCACACTTACCAGGCAGGAAGGTCACAGACTAAATCACCTGCACTGTACTCGCAGCCAGGAGAAAGTGAACGTTAGTGACCTGCTTCCTACATGGAACCTTTAAATCCTTTAAATGATTGATTGATTGATAAATCCAAGGTGCTTATCAATCAGGATCAGGAAACAGAGAGTTGGCCAAGCCAAGAGAAACGTTCCCAAAGCAATTAAAATAATTATTTATTGATTAAACGTTATTTAAGTTGTAAAAATGAGTTAGTGATTCTGTTCACACCAGCAGAGCAGGCCTGGCTGAACAGCACAGGCAGTAGGGCCAGGGTTAGGTTAAGCCCTAACCCTAACCCTAGAGTCAACCCTAACCCTAACCCTTACTGTAATTCTGGACTAAGCTCAGTTCTGTTGGAGAATCTCTACTTTAGCAGCACAAAAAGACTGACTTGAGAGTGAAAGTTAGTGTTTTTCACATGTTCTCCTTTCATGAGGAGCATGTCTGAACTGGTTGGCTTGCCTGAGTGAATAAACACTGGGTGGTGGGGGGTAAGTGCAGAATAAACACACGTCAGATGGCCTTGCTGAAGTCGGTCATTGTCCTCAACAAACCTCTGAATTCCCTTTCTGCTGGCCTGCAGCGTCCCTTCTTACTGCTGCTATCCTGCATCCCAACTCTGAATAACACGGAGAACGTTTCTAACGGGGCTTCAGGAACGCCGTTTCCCCTCTGCTGCTCTCCGAACACCAGGACTTACAGGACTATGGTTGGTCTGAGAAGAAGAATGATTTCTTTTAGAAGTTTATTTTTTATATTAAATTAGAAAACTCAACATGGCCTTTTGTAGAAGTAAAAAAAGCCTCTTTCACAAGCCACCCAGGCCTGAGGTCAACCCTAACCCTGACGTCACTTCTTTTTGGTGCAGCAGTAGCTCAGGTGGTAGCGCGGGTTGCCTCATGATCGGAGGGTCATGGGTTCGATTCCAGCTCCCGCCAGGGATATCCTGCTGTTGTGTCCTTGGGCAAGACACTTCACCCAACTTGCCTGTGTTAGTGGTGGTCAGAGGGGCCGACGGCGCCAAATGGCAGCCTCGCCTCTGTCAGACCTCCCCAGGGCGGCTGTGGCTACAAGTAGCTCACCATCACTAGCAGTGTGTGAATGTGAGAGTGTGTGAAAGCGTCTTTGGGGGTCTAGACAAGTCCTTTATAAGTTCTATGCATTATTATTATTAATATTACTTCTGGCCACTTCCAGGTGTTTTCTGAAAGAACTGCCATGAGGGTGAGGAAGGTATCGTGTCAGTCAGGAGCCTTCATGACCCGTTATTAGTTCTATGGTCGATACTAAACATCTTCATGACGTTCTTTCTCAAAAAAGTTCTTCAGTTTCACATGAAGCCATTTTGGCGCTTTTGTTCTAGACAGTTCCTGTGACTTCTAAAACCAGCCGGGCGCTGTCTCTTTAAGGGAAATGAGTCAAACTGGCCACGCCCCCTGGCTGTTGTTCAGGCGCCGAGAGAGTAGAGATGATCCTAGGGGTCATTTTAGCCGGGGACCCTGGGACATGTCCCCCACTAATGATTATAGCGTGCATCAGTGACATTTGAACCTATACCAACGAAAGCCACGGCTGTCACAACGAGGGATGAGCTGTGACGTTTCATAAGTGGCGTGATGTGGCGCGGCGCTGGCGTGACGCGGTGCATCTGTCCTCCGTGTGCCCCAGGCTTAAGCCCATCTAACGCTAGTGCAGAGCTAGGGCTTACCCTCCTGCTGTCTGGTGAAGTCGACTCAACACAGCGGTCAAATGAAATCAAACCTCTGGTGTCCAACAGGTCGTAACCCCTCTTAGAGTACGAATCAGTAACAACAAAGGCACATGCATATACTCATAGGCAGTAAGCCATTGTTGTAACCTCCGACCACTAAAGAGAATACTAATGAAAGAGGTTTAACTTGGGTTCTGGAACATGCAGCATGATGCACCACGTGTACCACGATAATGCCAGTACCAGTTAACCTGAGGAGTTCTACACTTGTAACCCCATGATGACCTTTCACTTGCAGACAGGAACCCGTCATCTATCTGGCCTCCAAATCCAGAAGCTTCTGCTCAGTTCATGCTTACAAACAGGAGACAAAACATTCAGACGGACTCTCTCCCACAGCAGGAGTCTGCTGCTGAGTCCTCACCCTGAACAAAAATCAAACCTACTTGAAGCTCCTGCAGGACTTTACAACTCATGAGCTTAAATAATCACCTGTTGAATGAAGAAGATGTTTGAGTAATCTGTGCTTTAGCCACAGAGCCAAGCACAGCGTGATGAAAGGATTTTAGCAGCAGAATTAACTCCGAAGGACCTCAGTCTCCTCAGGAGGTGGAGACGGCTTTGGTCCTTCTTATTCAGAACATCTGTGTTGTTGGACCAGTTCAGTTTGCTGGTGAGGTGAACACCCAGTACTTAAAGGTATCCACCACCTCAGTGTCCGTCTCACAGTGGTTTTCTGCGTCTCGAGGCGAGTCAGAGCTCGGTGCTGCAGATAGATGAGCGCGTCCTCCACCCCCATGTTTGGTTTATATGCAAACTGCAGTGGGTCTATTTCAGGGGTCACCACTGAACACAGATGGGTTACAATGGATCTTTCCATGTCTTCATCAGAGGTGACAGCTCTGTAGTGGTCTGGTTCCCTGGGATGTGTTGTTTTAGGAACTGGAACCAAACAGGAACCATTCACACACACATTCACACTCTGGTGGGGATGAGCTGCATCATAGCCACAGCTGCCCTGGAGCACACTGACAGGCTGCCGAGCACTGGTTCCACCCTCCGACCACCACCAGCAGGTAAGGTGGGTTAAGTGTCTTGCCCAAGGACACAGCAGCAGCATTGTCTGGTCAGAGCCGGGATCGAACCTACAACCCTCGGGTTCTACCTCCACTGCCACTGTTGACCTTCCCAACATCCTTCCATCGTGGTTTTATTTTCAGTGATAAGATGTGAAATATATCAATGTTACAGTTCAGATAAAAGGAGAAACACGTTTATTTTGCGCTCTAAACTGCAGCTGGAACATCTGGAATGAGTCAACAACCTTCATGCAGAAGACGAACCTACATCTTAACCATCGTGTAACCTCTACGTGTCTTCTCCGGTCTGTGTGACTCGACTCTGTCATGAACACCAACATAAACGGGTTAGGACTCGTCACCCTGTCTGCCCACGCTCACGCTGCACAATAATGAGTCCAGATGGGAAATGACCAGCAGCCGTTGTTCTGATGGCTGCAATCCAGGACTGCTAAGGCTGCCTCGGGTGAACCCAAATCCTGAGGACACTGTGCCGCTGCCAGGCTGGAGTGAACCAACAGAAAACTGGGCCATCTATGTCTGGACTTGCGTGTGATTATGAGCAGATTATGCAACTGCACAGTGTGCTTTACGTAACCCGTGTAGCCTTACCCTGTGTTTGTCTAGCTTTGGATCAGAAATTCAACGATCCAATCGGCCCAGTCCACCTCCAGCCCCGGCCAGCCATCTGCCCACCTGAGTGAGAGGCAAACCCACAAGCCGCTCCTCGTGTCGGGATTTCTGTCTGTTGATGCTGCAGTTAACCAGTTTAGAGCTTTAGTGGTTCGACTCCACTGGAATGAGCCTGAAGGCATCGTCTGTGACACGCAGCAGCTTTGGCCTGCAGATGAATGTGGAACATCCCAAAATGCTGGTTGTACAGGTGTGGGTGAGCAACATTGCTCTATAGGGGATGCAAAGCTGTTGGATGCTGATGCAAAGCTAGGGTCCTCAAGTCAAGGTAAAATGCAAAAGCACCTAAAGCAGGAGACTGTGAGGGACTGGCAACCTTACCTGGGTGTCCGGTCACTGCTACAGACACACACCCAAACGGGAAGAAGAGGGTTAGACAGATGAATGAATGAATGAATCACCACATGCACACGCTCTTGTTATTATGAAACAGTTCTCCAAGTCAAACACAATGAGTTACAGCCTATTTATAGCTGTTGCATCACAACACTGCTGTGTGAGAGCCCTGCAGACCCTAAAGCACATGTGTGCAAGAGCTTCATGTGGAATTTGAACAATGCTCTCGATGTAATAGTTAAAGTTACTGATGCAGCTAAACCGCATCCAGCATGGACCGGCTGTTCTCCTGACTTATTAGATACGATGGAGTTCATCTCTGACCCGTTTTACTGTCCGTTTGCTTCTTAGTAGGTCACTAAGCTAATAGTGTCAGATATGTTTGATAGACCGGGCTTTCTCAGTCAGTCTGGGTCCTTTAAAGGTTTCTTACAACAGCAACTTTTCTCTGAGCGTCCACATAAAAGTGTAGTCTCGCCTCGGTCCCATCCTGACCGCTGGGGAGAAGGTCTGAGAAAAAGAGTCGCCTCGGCACCCAAAACGCAAATCTGACCTGTGTGCGAAACCAAGTTCCGGTGCCGCTCGGTACCTTTCGGGGCCGTGCCGACGCTAACGTGTAAGCGCCGTAGGTGCCTGTTGCTGCCGCCTCCTTGCCAGATCGTCATTGAGAATGAGAGTTCTCAACCGACTCATCTGGATAAATAAATGTTTAAAAAGGTAGAACATGCTAACTCCACACATGCATGAGGAGAACATGCTAACTCCACACATGCATGAGGAGAACATGCTAAATCCACTCATGCATGAGGAGAACATGCTAAATCCACACATGCATGAGGAGAACATGCTAAATCCACACATGCATGAGGAGAACACGCTAAATCCACTCATGCATGAGGAGAACATGCTAAATCCACACATGCATGAGGAGAACATGCTAAATCCACACATGCATGAGGAGAACATGCTAACTCCACACATGCATGAGGAGAACACGCTAAATCCACACATGCATGAGGAGAACACGCTAAATCCACACATGCATGAGGAGAACACGCTAAATCCACACATGCATGAGGAGAACACGCTAAATCCACACATGCATGAGGAGAACACGCTAAATCCACACATGCATGAGGAGAACACGCTAAATCCACACATGCATGAGGAGAACATGCTAAATCCACACATGCATGAGGAGAACACGCTAAATCCACACATGCATGAGGAGAACACGCTAACTCCACACATGCATGAGGAGAACACGCTAAATCCACACATGCATGAGGAGAACATGCTAACTCCACACATGCATGAGGAGAACATGCTAACTCCACACATGCATGAGGAGAACGTGCTAAATCCACTCATGCATGAGGAGAACATGCTAAATCCACACATGCATGAGGAGAACATGCTAAATCCACACATGCATGAGGAGAACATGCTAACTCCACACATGCATATGGAGAACATGCTAACTCCACACGTGCATGAGGAGAACATGCTAACTCCACACATGCATGAGGAGAACATGCTAACTCCACACGTGCATGAGGAGAACATGCTAACTCCACACATGCATGAGGAGAACATGCTAACTCCACACATGCATGAGGAGAACATGCTAACTCCACACATGCATGAGGAGAACATGCTAACTCCACACATGCATGAGGAGAACATGCTAAATCCACACATGCATGAGGAGAACACGCTAACTCCACACATGCATGAGGAGAACATGCTAAATCCACTCATGCATGAGGAGAACATGCTAAATCCACACATGCATGAGGAGAACATGCTAACTCCACACATGCATGAGGAGAACATGCTAACTCCACACATGCATATGGAGAACATGCTAACTCCACACATGCATGAGGAGAACATGCTAACTCCACACATGCATGAGGAGAACATGCTAAATCCACACATGCATGAGGAGAACATGCTAACTCCACACATGCATGAGGAGAACATGCTAACTCCACACATGCATATGGAGAACATGCTAACTCCACACATGCATGAGGAGAACATGCTAAATCCACACATGCATGAGGAGAACATGCTAACTCCACACATGCATGAGGAGAACACGCTAAATCCACACATGCATATGGAGAACATGCTAACTCCACACATGCATGAGGAGAACACGCTAAATCCACACATGCATGAGGAGAACATGCTAAATCCACACATGCATGAGGAGAACATGCTAACTCCACACATGCATGAGGAGAACATGCTAAATCCACACATGCATGAGGAGAACATGCTAACTCCACACATGCATGAGGAGAACATGCTAACTCCACACATGCATGAGGAGAACATGCTAAATCCACACATGCATGAGGAGAACATGCTAAATCCACACATGCATGAGGAGAACATGCTAAATCCACACATGCATGAGGAGAACATGCTAAATCCACACATGCATGAGGAGAACATGCTAACTCCACACATGCATGAGGAGAACATGCTAAATCCACACATGCATGAGGAGAACATGCTAAATCCACACATGCATGAGGAGAACATGCTAAATCCACACATGCATGAGGAGAACATGCTAAATCCACACATGCATGAGGAGAACATGCTAAATCCACACATGCATGAGGAGAACATGCTAACTCCACACATGCATGAGGAGAACATGCTAACTCCACACATGCATGAGGAGAACATGCTAAATCCACACATGCATGAGGAGAACACGCTAACTCCACACATGCATGAGGAGAACATGCTAAATCCACTCATGCATGAGGAGAACATGCTAAATCCACACATGCATGAGGAGAACATGCTAACTCCACACATGCATGAGGAGAACATGCTAACTCCACACATGCATATGGAGAACATGCTAACTCCACACATGCATGAGGAGAACATGCTAACTCCACACATGCATGAGGAGAACATGCTAAATCCACACATGCATGAGGAGAACATGCTAACTCCACACATGCATGAGGAGAACATGCTAACTCCACACATGCATATGGAGAACATGCTAACTCCACACATGCATGAGGAGAACATGCTAAATCCACACATGCATGAGGAGAACATGCTAACTCCACACATGCATGAGGAGAACACGCTAAATCCACACATGCATATGGAGAACATGCTAACTCCACACATGCATGAGGAGAACACGCTAAATCCACACATGCATGAGGAGAACATGCTAAATCCACACATGCATGAGGAGAACATGCTAACTCCACACATGCATGAGGAGAACATGCTAAATCCACACATGCATGAGGAGAACATGCTAACTCCACACATGCATGAGGAGAACATGCTAAATCCACACATGCATGAGGAGAACATGCTAAATCCACACATGCATGAGGAGAACATGCTAAATCCACACATGCATGAGGAGAACATGCTAAATCCACACATCATGAGGAGAACATGCTAAATCCACACATGCATGAGGAGAACATGCTAACTCCACACATGCATGAGGAGAACATGCTAACTCCACACATGCATGAGGAGAACATGCTAAATCCACACATGCATGAGGAGAACACGCTAACTCCACACATGCATGAGGAGAACATGCTAAATCCACTCATGCATGAGGAGAACACGCTAAATCCACAGATGCATGAGGAGAACATGCTAACTCCACACATGCATGAGGAGAACATGCTAACTCCACACATGCATGAGGAGAACATGCTAACTCCTGCAGGAGGGTGGAAAACGTGAGATTATGGATCAAAGGGGAGGAAACAGGGGGGAGATTTCTGCTTAAGAACAACTTGAGGTTTTTAAAGAAAACTGATGAATTGTCTGAAGCAGCATTTTAGTTCTGACCCAGTTTCAACACACCTGACTCCAGTCAGCAGGTGTGTTGTGGCTTCAGGTTATAAATTGTAAGTCGTTTGGGATAAAAGCATCTCCTAAATGAATAAACACAATTATGATATGAAAACACATAAAAACACATGATAATTGTAAAGCACATTGAGTTGCCTCTGTGTCTGAAATGTGCTCTGAACATAAAGCTGCCTTGCTTTAATATCCAACAGCGATGTATGCAGGGTTCCCCCTCGCATAACAAAGAACAGCTGAAACATTTAAAGTTACAAACATCATATAGCATATATTTATATATATATATATTTATTTATATATATATATATATATATATATATATATATATATATATATATATATAAAATGCATGCTTACATTTAAACATATTCTACGTGAAATAACTTCAGTTTGAGTTAGTGTAAGGGAAAAGTGTCGTATGTATTTTGTCTCAACAGCAGCTACGGTGTGTGTATTACTCAGTGATGTTTTTGTTCTTTGTCAGTATTTTGCAGTTATGGTGATCAAACGTTTATAAAGATCTTCAGATAAGAAAAGCAAGCCTTGATCCGTTGGGCTAGCTACACACAGCGATGTGCTATTAGCATCTTGATTCCCTGACCAAGATGGCGGAGGGAAAACGAGCGAGTGCACTCGTGCGTCTGAGGAGACGAAAATGACACGAGGCTCTCCCTGGGATTTACCTCTCTAACGTTCGCTCCCTTCACGACTGAATGCATGAGCTGGCCCTGATGAGAACATAAGCAGAGACGTTTCCTCATCGTGTGTCTGACGGCACACGGAAACGTGGCTCAGTGGTGACACCCCAGGTCTCCTCCGCACCAATCAGGAAGCAGCTCTCTCCAGCGAGACCGGCGGTGTAGGTGTGTGTTTCTGCATCAATAGTGGTTGGTGTACAGCTATCGCTCAGCATTGCTCTCCCTCTCTGGAATGTCTCTTTATAAACTGGAAACCATTGGACTCTCCACGAGAGTTTGCTTCATTCATTCTAGCCGCTGTTTACATCCTGCCAGACGCGAACGTGCGCGAGCTCAGCGCTCCCTCGCACAATGGATGTTGAGCATAGAGCGGACGTACCGGACTCCCTCATCGTTGTTCTGGGGTTTTTAAACAAGCCATCTGAGCCAGCAGCTTCCCAAATATAAACAGTACAATGAATAACTGTCACATCCTGTCCTGTCTCCCCATTTGGTTCAGCCTGCGTCTCTGTTGATTTCTCCCACCTGCCTCTCGTTTCCCAATCACCCAAGCTCCCAGCCCTCTTGTATTTAAACCCCTTCAGTTCTGTGTCTCTTTGTGGATCATTGTTTCATTGTCCAGCGTGTGATCATTAAATACTTTTACTCGTGCTGGTTTGCCTGCCTGCCTGCTTCCCTCACCCGCATGTGGATCCTTGCATCTGCTTCACTCACCGCCACACGCTGACAATAACCAACCAGGGACTAGAAGCCCTGCACCACTGTTGCAGCACGGTAACGGGACCCTATCATGCAGTGCCTCGCGCTGCTCTCAGAGTTCCTGACCGCTTGACCTCCATCTGATCCCAGGGATCCCAAACAAAGGCTAAAACTCTCCAAGCCTGTTGTGAAGTCAACAAAACAGTGGAGCCACGAGACTGCAGATGTACTCTGCCCATCCACAAAGCCACAACAACCTGGAGCTGAACACCCAGAAGACAGAGGAGGTTGTTGTGGACTTTAGGAAGCACACAGCCCCTCCCCCATAACCCTGTCTGACACGCCCATCTCCATGGTGGACTCATTTTCCTGAGCACCACCATCACCCAGGACCTCCAGAGGGAGCCCACCATCACCTCCATCAGAAAAAGGTCCAGCAGAGGATTTTTGCAGAACAGTAACTCCTGGAGTCAAGATGGCGCCGGTGTGTGTGGCATGCCGTCTGTCTCACGGACACTCTCCTCTGTACATGTTTATTCTTATTTTGGTTCTTGCGCTTTGTGTGGACAGCGCATTCCTACTGCTGACTTATGATCGAGCAACGCTTCTGAACCTCCGGCCTGATGTCGGTTTCATCAGCCCGGTGATTGTGACGAGCCGGGGGGATTTCAGTCCCCCGCACTCATTTCGGAGCCACTCGGTGCCACCCGTCCCTCCGCGGTGTGCATCCGGTCGTCATCAGCGGAGGAGGCGCTGCCGGCGTCGTGGCTGTCGAGGTGGGAAACGTGCAACTACGTGCCAAACCGCCCCAGTCCTGGAAGGAGCTCGCTGGGCTGTGTGGGCCTGGACGTCTTCTCGTGGCGCCGTCGCATTTGTTGGATCCTCCACCATCCTGCTTGGTGCCATTGGTGGGCTTCGACTTGGATGCTCCGTCGTAACGTGTACTCCGGGGTTTTGCTACCGCTGGGCGGGTGCCAACCTTGCTAATCTGCGTCGTGTGGACTACATGTCAACTGCGCCCGTGTCTCTGGATTCTGCTGCTACTGGACTAAACACGTCATCGTCGGCTCGGCCTGTTAATGCAAGGTCAGTAATGAACAAAACTTTTATTCTGAAAGACTTCTGTGAGGAACAAGGGCTAGATTTTTTGGGTGTTTGTGAAACCTGGATGCCGATGGGAGACACGAGTGCCCTGTCGGAATTATTACCTGCAGACTGTAGTTGTTTTAATGTGCCAAGGACTGCGGGCAGGGGCGGGGGGCTCCTCATTGTTTATAAATCAGGTTTCAGCTGCAGATCATCCCTTAAGGTCCTTTTTCTAGTTTTGAGGTTTGCTCTTTTGAACTCGGACCTTTCCCTCAACTTTTTGTGGCGTTGATTCATCGCCCGCCTGGACTGAATGTGGAATTTCTAAAAGACTTTGCTGATTTCTTGGCTATGAATGTGTTGAAATATGATCAGATTTTGATTGTAGGAGATTGTAACATCCATATTTGTTGCCCTGATAAGACGATGGCCGAGGACTTTTTGCACCTGTTAAGTTCCCTGAATCTTTCTCAGTGGATTAAGGGTCCTACACATGTGAAGGGACACACTCTTGACCTGGTTCTTTCCTCTGGTCTTCAGTCCATTAACGTGGACACGCTGAGGCCTGTTTTCTCAGACCACTCTCCGATTTTATGTAATTTTAGTGTTCCCTCCCAGCTTCTCTTCCTGAGAGGTGCAGTCGTGCCATAAGTCCTGCTAAGGTGGCGAGATTCAGTGAGTGATTTGGTCTAGCAGGACAGGATCTTCTCTTAGCCCACCTCCCTGCTGAAGAGCTTATTACTCGTTTTGACACGCTCTGCACCTCTGTATTGGATGATGTTGCTCCCTTTAAGATTAGGAAAGGAGGGCATAGGGCAGAGCCGTGGGTGTCTGATGAGACCCAGGCCTCCAGGCAGGCCTGCAGGAGAGCTGAGCGAAAGTGGAAGCAAGACAAACTTCACGTGTCCTATGAAATGTATAAAAAGTCACTTTTTGATTACCAGGAAGTGGTACGACAGGCTAGGATCAGATATTATGCCAACATTGTGGAATCAAATTCTCATGACCCACGCACTCTCTTTAAGGTGATCGATTCAGTACTGGAAACTGCAACTTCTGCCTCCAGGTCCACGGCTGCGTTGGTCGGGACATGTGAGGATTTTCTTCACTACTTTGTGGACAAGATAGCGATGATTCGGGCTGCTATTGTAGGCCGCACTCCTGGTTTCGTGGCACCTATGCCACTTAGGGCAAACCTGCCAGCCTCCCAGACTATATCTATGACAGAGCTAGAGGAACTCATTTCTAAGCAAAAACCTTCTGGTTCCCCTCATGATGCTCCTCCCCCAAGGATGCTTAAGGAGGCTCTTTCTGTTCTGGCCCCTTATGTACTGGTTACCTTAAATACCAGTCTGGCCTCTTGTGTGGTTCCCCTTACTTTTAAGAGGGCTGTTGTACGACCACTGCTGAAAAAGAAGGGGATGGAGGAGGCTGTGTTAGCCAATTACAGCCCTATCTCACATCTACCTTACTTATCTGAGCTGCTTGAGAGGGTTGTATATTTACAGCTGGTTGCATTTTTAGACACTCACGAACTCTGGGAGATCTTTCAGTCAGGGTTCAGAGCAGGTCACGGTACCGAGACTGCACTTTTAATGATTCTTAATGATGTTTTTTAGCTTGTGACGGGGGGATGCTAGATTTGTCTGCGGCCTTTGACATGGTCGATCATGACATACTTTTGGATCGGCTACAACATTGGGCGGGAATTACCGGTGCAGCCCTACAATGGCAATGCTCCTACTTATGTGACAGGAGTTTTTGTGTCAGTGTAGGTGAAACCTCCTCGACCTGGAAGGGACTCAAGTGGGGTGTGCCACAGGGGTCTGTACTGGGTCCGCTTCTTTTTGCCATCTACTTACTACCGTTGGGGAATCTTCTTCGGCGGTTCGGCATGCATTTTCATTTTTATGCTGACGACTGTCCCCCTTCAGCGGGGGGTCGATGGGTCAATGTCAAAGCTTGTAGATGCCTAACCCCCAAATTCCACTACCTCCACTCCACTCCACTCCGGTCCGCCCCCGCCTTCCGCAGCCGCTCGCTTCCGAACTCAATTTTTACTGGTACCCGCTCTACAACGGCTCCGCTCCGGTGCGGAGACCTGAGGAGAGCAAACAAGCATGCGCAGGATTTTCGAGATCTTGCGATACAGTCCGAGCAATAAACGCGGAAGTTAGATCCAAACACCCGCTGTGTGGGAGAAGCATCGACATGAACTGTTTAATCTGCCCATCATTTGTGTTGAGAGATCAGCAGTGTTTGGATCAACAAAGTGTGACTACTTTGATAGTGGAAACTGTATTTATGGCTTACTTTTGTGCATTTAAACGTCAGCCGCCATTGATAGTTGTTAAAAGTTGTTAAACCTGTGCATATGAAACAAAAAATGCCTTTTGTTTATTGATTTATTGTGAAATACGGAAATTGTGCTTGCTCCTTTTCCTGTTGAGCCATTGTGATTTCTGTCCATTGACTGCGGAGGTGCTCCAGCGTCCGGCGAAAATAGGATCGATTCTATTTTTGCCAGACGCCGGAACAGAGGGCGGCGCACGGCGCCGCACTGCCGGAGCACGGCCGCAGTAGTGGAATTGCTCTGATTGACTACAACGGGACCGATTTTGCTCCGGCGTTCGTGTCGGAGCGGAGCGGAGGTAGTGGAATTTGGGGGTTAGAGGATGTGCGCTCCTGGATGGCTACAATCTTTTTACATCTGATGACACTAAGATGATGACGCTAAGACTGAAGTAACTGTACTTAGCCCTGACATGTCTACATGCCCATGCGATGCTGTGAATCTGGGCCCTTTAGCATCCAACATGAAGACTACCATCAGAAATTTGGGAGTGCAACTGGGCTCAGCCCTTAAATTCGATGTGCAAATCAACCAGGTTGTGCGATCGTGTTTTTTTTTTTTTTACTTACGCTGACTAGCCAGAGTTAAGCCCCTGCTGTCCTGAGTACATCTAGGGAATGTCACACAAGCTTTTGTTCTTTCAAGGCTCGACTACTGCAATGCACTGTATGCCGGCCTTAGTCAGGGTGCGGTAGCACGCTTGCACTTAGTTCCAAACTCAGCCGCTAGGTTCTTGACAGGCACTAGGCGCAGGGAGCATATCACCCCTGTGTTGGCATCCCTTCATTGGCTGCCTGTGCAATACAGGGCAAAATTCAAAGTCTTGGTGCTGGCATACAGGGCCTTACACGGAACTGCTCCAGCATAGCTTGGCAACCTTTTGCATGGACATGCCCCCTCGTGGGCCCTTCGCTCAGCCGGCAGAGAGCTGCTGATCGTTCCACGCACTAAGTGCAGGTCATGGGGGGACCGTGCGTTCTCAGTGTTGGCACCTGCACTTTGGAACCAGTTGCCTTTGGTGGTGCGCCAGTCACCCTCATTGGGGGTTTTAAGACTCGCCTTAAGACCCATTTTTTTGTCAAGGCTTTTCAGGTTTAGCAAATGTTACCCGGTTTCGATGCCCCGGCCTCTTACTCTTTTTCTGGGTTTTATTTTTTGCTTTTACTTTCCTCTTTTAATTGATTTTATGCTGGTTTTACAATTGCAATATTTTATTCTGATGGTTTTATGTTTTTATTGTGTTGTGTTCAGCACCTTGGGTGTCTGCAATGGTTGCAGAAGGGGCTTTATAAATAAATGAAATTAACTTCCTGATGCAGCTGAAGAAATTCAACCTATCTATTTTTAACAAACTGTCTGCTTTCTTAACTTCTACTTCCTGTCTTGATCTCTACCAGTCAGGCTTTAGACAACACCATAGTACTGAAACTGCCCTGGTGAAAGTAGTCAACGACATTCGATTAAGTAATGATGCGGGGAGAACAACTGTTCTCATGCTCTTGGCTCTCAGTGCAGCGTTCGATGCTGCTGACCACAGCATACTAATAGAAAGACTTGAATGCTGTGGAGGATTTTCTGGATTGGTCATCTGCTGGCTAAAGTCCTATTTAGAGCATAGGAGTTTCTATGTGTCTATCGGTCATCATGCCTCAGCTCCGACATGCCTAACATGTGGTGTCCCTCAGGGTTCAATCCTTGGCCCTCTTTTGTTTAATGTGTACATGCTTCCGCTCGGCCAAATCATAAAGAACCACTCCATTGGTTATCATAGTTATGCAGACGACACACAGCTATATCTCTCCCTGTCTTCCAATAACTTTGCTCCCCTTGAATCCCTCTATCAATGCCGCAATGAAGTTCAAGATTGGATGCCAAAAAATCTTCTTAAACTTAATACAGACAAAACTAAAGTAATTATCTTTGGGAGGAAGGACCAGAGACTAAAGACCGCCACACTGTTGAGACTGAAAGGCTTTGAAGTAGCAGAAACCGTAAAGAACCATGGGGTCATCATTGATAGCGACTTAAGCTTCCCCAGCCACATGAAGGCAGTCACAAAGTCAGCTTTTTATCATTTAAAAATATTGCAAAGGTTAAAAACTTCACATCACCTGCAGACCTAGAAAAGCTCGTTCATGCTTTCATCACAAGCAGGGTGGATTACTGCAACGGTCTTTTCACTGGTCTCCCTAAAAAAAACAATAAAACCTCTTCAAATGATCCAAAATGCAGCAGCAAGGCTATTGACCAGAACCAAAAGAGAAGATCACATCACACCAATCCTAAAATCTTTGCATTGGCTACCAGTAACTTACAGGATTGATTTTAAAGTCCTTTTACATACTTTTAAATCATTAAATAGCCAAGGACCGCGGTTTATAGCAGAGATGTTTGTATTGGCCTTCTAAATCACTTAGTTCAGCAGAAAAATACCTATTGGTACAACCCTGAGCCCGCACCAAGCACGGAGAGGCTGCCTTTAGCTGCTATGTGGACCGTCTCTGGAACTGTCTTCCAATAGACATGAAGACCTCTCCCACCATTCCCATTAAATCCAGATTAAAAACCAAACTTTTATGATGCCTTCCATGAACCTATCCGTGGTCGACTAGGCTTTTACCTGTGTGGTTAAATTTATTCTATGTGTTTTTGGAACTTATAACTAGTCTGTGCAGCTTTGTTGTTGTTTTATCATTTTTAGTAAAGTTTTTACTTTGAATGCTTTTATTTTCGTGTACGATGTTCCGTATCAACACTCTTATACATAACATGATGTGACATTTAAAGCTGGGGTTGTTTTAACTATGTGCAGCACATTGGGCTACCGTTGTGTATGAAATGGGCTAGTTAATAAACTTGACTTGACTATCAGCACAGTGGACGAGGCGGTTCTACACCGCAGTCATCGAGTCACCCTCACCTCTTCCATCACCGTGTGGTACGCTGGAGCCACCACCAGGGACCAGAAGAAGCTGCAGCCTGTTGTACCCTCTGCTGAGAAGGTCATTGGCTGCTAACTCCCCTCCATACAGGACTTGTACACCTCCAGGTCATTGAGTAGTGCAGGTCGGATCACAGCTGACCCGTCTCACCCTGGACACAGTCTCTCTGACTCGCTCCCATCTGGCAGGAGGCTCAGATCCAGTCAGACCAGAACCTCTCACCACAAGAACCGTTTCTTCCCCTCTGCTGTCGGACTCATGAACGACAATCGTAGACCCGCCCACTCCAGCTGCTTGGTTCCAGTCACATGACCCTGTGACCTGAACTGACCCGCTCTGACCAGAACCTACACTGACTTGTATAAAGTAGCTGCTTCTCTAACTGCTGCCTCCCTATATTCTCATCATTTCATTCTGTTTATTTCTAAATTGGAATTTTGCTCATCCTTTCTTTTTCTTGAACCGCAGCCGTTTCCTGATGCTGGGATTCTCACACGTATGGATAAAAAACCTTGTTTTTGCTTTATTTGCTTGTTGGCTGCTAGCTACACAGAGCTACACTCCCACACACACCCTACTCACTCTGGTCCCAGTACTGCTGCACGGAGGGCACAACCATGCCCGGACGCCAGAGCTGGTCCCGTTCTTACTGATGAGCAGCATCCCCGCCCAACGCAGAGCAAAGAGACCCACCTCCCACTCCTAGCCTCCAGCCCCAGGCGACAAACCGACAACAGAGGTTTGAGAAGACCCTTAGTTTTCCTCCGCCTGCACCAGAGTGGTGCTGCATGCTGACAGAATGCAATCTGTGGTAAGGAGGAGGGACAAGCCTGAGGATGGGGAGGAAAGGCTGGGGGCCTAAAACCTCCAGGGAGCCAGCTCCCCCACTGGCCCCAACAGGCACCCCCATTCCTAAACCCCACCCGGGACATGGAGACCCCAGCCCATCTAGCCAGGGACCAAAGCAGCAGCTTTACTTTATCAAAAGACAGTGAAGCACTGAGTAAAGAGAAGGTGTGGCCTGGATCAGAAGCTGCTGCTGGCTTTCCACCACTGCTCCCTGGAGAGCACCTTCACCTTCTCTGAGTGTGGTCTCCAGGCTCCACAGCTGAGGACAGGAAGACCGGACTAATGGTTCCACCCCACCATCCTCCGTGAACCCCACCCACCCTACCAACTGTCTGTTTGACCTGTTGCCCTCAGGGCGCCACTGCAGGTCAATGACATCACGTACCACCAGACTTTCCAGCAGCTTCTTCCCGTGGGCCGTCAGAACGTTCAACCCCCCCTCCCCGTCAGTAATGTGGACTAATCTGTGTTTAAACCCTCTTGTGCTGCTGGTTTAGCAGACCTGAACCACCGGGTTGTTCTGCTAAATGTTTTTAATTCTTTTTAGTCCTCTATGGTTTTGATATTTACTGCTGATGGCCGACCATCCCAAATGTAACGGCCATGAGCAATTACAAATAAAGTCTATTCTATTCTATTCTATTCTATTCTATTGTAACGCACTTGATCCACATCTCTTTGGTTCTTTCATCAGTTTCATGGTAGTTTCCTTATGAAGTCTGTGTTTACAGAAACAGCCGTGCACCTTGAGCTCTGTGGGAAAGCAAAAGGGGCCAAAAAGGTTTCAGAGTGTATCTGATGCTCAACTAGGGTATGTTTGCTGAGGGAGTTTACACGTATGATATAATAAAGTCCATGGGTCTTATTCATAGTGCGCACACACACACACACACACACACACACACACACACACACGTAATGTGTCTACAGTTATATTGTGATGTCTTAGTAAATATTCTATTTGGTGAGAGATAAACTTTATTGTATTTATCCTAGTGGATCTATAATTAAACGGATAAACTAGTATTAGCACATCCAACGTCAAGGAAAGTAAAAAGTTATTATCAGGAGAGGGAGAATGTTTTAGTGGTTAGCAGCAGTGTGCTAGTCGATGTATGATGGAGCTTGATTATTAAGAGCTTTATATGTGAGAAGAAGGATCTTAAAATCTATTCTGAATTTAACAGGTAGCCAATGTAGGGAAGCTAAGACAGGAGAGATATGATCTCTCTTTTTAATTCTCATCAGAACTCTAGCTGCAGCATTTTGGATAAGCTGAAGACTTTTAACTACATTCTGTGGACTTCCTGAGAGTAATGGATTACAGTAATCCAGTCTTGATGTAATAAATGCATGAACTAGTTTTTCAGCATCACTCCTGGAAAGGATGCTTCTAATCTTAGCAATATTCCGAAGGTGGAAAAAGGAAATCCTACAAACCTGTTTAACCTGGGATTTGAATGACATGTCCTGGTCAAAGATAACACCAAGGTTCCTTACTTTGTTCTCAGAGAGTAATGTAATGCCATTCAGGTCAGGCGCTTGGCTAAGAAATTTCCTTTTCTGGATTTCTGGTCCAAAGATGAGAACTTCCATCTTGTCTTGATTTAAAAGCAAAAAGTTTAGTCATCCAATTTTTTATGTCCTCAAGACAAGCCTGTAATCTACCCAACCGATTAGGTCCATCAGGGTTCATGTGGATAGATAAAACACACACAAAGGGGCAGCAGCAGCTCAGGGTAATTTGTTCAGTAACTGGAGGGTTGCATGATCTATCCCGGTGTCCGGCTGCTGTTGTGTCCTTGAGCAAGACCCTTCCTACCTTTTATCCATGTAAAAGACACCTGCCCACACCTGTCCAACTGTCAGACCAACCTCCACCAAGGCCAAGACCAGAGGGCTGTCTCAGGTCAGGGACAGGAGTGGGAGGGGCCAGTCAGCTGTTGACTGATGCTGAGTGGGCGTGTTTAGCACGGACCAAACATGAAATACATCATCTTTCATGTTTAAAAGGCATTTCTCATTTTTATTTGAAATGTTGAGTTTTAACTCTTGTTAACACAAAGCAGCTTCATCTGTCACGTCTTTATGTTCAAATAAAGTTTATTACGACACCTTTTGGTCTGATTGTCTATTTTTATACTTGAGTTACAGATCCAAAGCAACACTTGCAGTTCAGCAGCATCGGCTCCTACACTTCCGGTTTCAGCAGGACTCCGACCTCCAGGACGGGTGAGGAGGTCCTCCTCCCTGCTGTTATCCCATCACACTGGGCGTGGCCTGCGCGCGTCATATGACGACGATTGGCGTTGGTAGGAGCTTTCCTTTGGACAGCGCACGGAGAGGAGGGGCGGGCTCACGCACGCGCGCGCCCGTGAACGAGGCCCCGCTGGTTCAAGCGAGGATAGGAGCCGACCTGAGGTGAACTCCGCGTTACAAATAGGAGCTGCGGCATTCCAAGTGGAGCAGAGCGGATGCGCACGAGCCGCAGGAATAACGGGAGCAGAGAGGATCCGCAGTTTGGACCCGGACCCGGACCAGAACCAGGACCAGAACCAGGACCCGGACGGGAGGAAGCAGGAGTCACAGGTACACACCTGTTCCTTAGCCGTTGACCAGCTGCTGCAGCTGCTCGTCACTAATGTAAAATAACAGTTTTCATTTGAATCCCAGTCGGGAACCGGGACGAGTTCTGGGTCAGAACCGAACCAGAACCATGCACTAGTGATGTTTCTGCAGCAGATGTGATGGGCTTACATAATGCGTGTTGTAACGACTCTTGCATAACCACCTGTTCCTCGTTTGCTCAGCAGGTGGCGCTGTTGCTGCACGAGTCCTTCCCAGCGAGCTTCAGTGTTCAGCCAGGACCCGGCTCAGAGAGTAACCCTGCAGGGAATGGTGCTGGAGGGGCCTTCCGGGGGGGTGGGGGACGGATCATCCTTCACTGATCAAGCTGTTTCCATCATGACCTCCAGCAGCCTGCTGGCACGCTCCCTGCTGGCTCGCACCTCCGCCGCCAAACGCAAAGAGAGTCCGTCTGCGGCGGCGCGGCGCAAGCGGGAGTTCATCCCCCAGGACAAGAAGGATGAAAGCTACTGGGACAAAAGGAGGAAGAACAACGAGGCAGCCAAGCGTTCCCGGGAGAAGCGGCGTGTCAACGACATGGTCCTGGAGAGCCGGGTGCTGGCGCTGCTGGAGGAGAACGCTCGGCTCAGAGCTGAGCTTCTGGCCCTCAAGTTCCGCTTTGGTTTGGTTAAAGATGCCCCACAGATCCTGCCACTCACCACGGCTGCTCCACACACGTCCCACCATCACCCCCACCGAGGAGACGGAGCTCTACGAAGCTCTCCAGCATCTCACCACAGAAGCTCCAGGGAGACCGGCAACCTCTCAGAGGACTCTGGCTTCTCCACTCCAGGTGGCTCCAGCGTCGGGAGCCCAGTCTTCTTTGAAGACCGGCTTGGAGATGCCGGAAAATTCTCACCTCATAGGGCAGAAGAACTAGGCTATGACCTCCACCTGTCTCCTTCTGATGTCCACCACACCGCAGCACTTAGTGGAGGGAAGCTGGAGCACACAGAGGGGATGAAAAACCTCCCTCACAAGCTGCGCTTTAAAAGCCCTGGAGGCGGCGAGGGAGGGGACGACACCAGCACCACCAGGCGCTGCTCCTTCTTCTCCAATCAGAAGGCTCACCCAGAGTTCCCCAAAGAGCCGAGTGGAGAAGACACGGGAGCTCCAGGCTCCTGGCTCCAGCAGCTGGAGGGGGACGAGGTCAGACCTGACTTGTGTTCCTCCACCCCCCACTATGGCCTCCAGCCTCCCCCGGCGCTCAGACACAGCCAGGTCCGGTACCAGCAGGAGAACACCTACCTAAAGTCTCAGCTCAGCTCCCTCAGCGAGGAGGTGGCCCAGCTGAAGAAGCTTTTCACCGAGCAGCTTCTGCCCAAGAGAGCCTGATGAGACCCGCCGTGGGGCTCCAGACTCTCATCCCAAAAGCTGCCGTGGAGCACCTCTGTGTTAACGTGTTGTGTTGCCCCACCTCCAGATGTTTCTCATGAACTCTCCTCTGTTTGGGAGAAACCAGCCCTGCCGGTCTGGGGTGAGATTCTTCGGGAGCGCTGTCCTGTTTAAAACACTAACTTCCACATCGCTGAACATGGTTCTGTCCTGAGATTTCCTGAATATTCCGATTAAAACTAAATAAAAGAATACGGCAGGTGTGGTGGTTCCTTCTTTGTTCCTGTCTGACGGACACTTGCTGCTCAGCACAGGTCTGGTGCTGCAGGTCTGGTGCTGCAGGTCTGATGCTGCCGGTCTGGTGCTGCAGGTCTGATGCCGCAGGCTGACAGAAGACTCTCAGAGAGGCTAAAACACGTTTTCTCAAAATTCACTAAAACTTAAACGTTTCTGTCAAAATCAGTGTGACCTACAATCATTCATTCAGAACCAAATAATGTGTTCATTCATTCCATGACATCATCATCCACATGGTCTGTCCAGAGGACTTCATGTGGAGAAAGGACAACCCTCACAGATGCATCGATGCAGCACACATGTTCTGCTGCAGGACACTTTACCTGTCCTCCTCTGGTGACGATGACCTCACACTGGGCCGGGTCAGGGTCGCTCCTGACCGGTCTCGGGCTTCCTCGTGGACCCTTCTGAGCTTCCATCCTGGTCTGAATCTGATCACCTCTGCAGAAACTCTGTTACAGCTGACAGACGGGGTTTGCTGCCAGTGCTACAGTCGATAGTGAGCATGTGTGAGGCGTGTTTAGGGTTCAGGTTAGACTCTAAAGATCCGTTTAGAATTAGGAATCAGGAAAACTGGAAGGTGGAAAATCAGGCTAGTGGAGACAAACGGTAGCAGAACCAACGCTGATGTTCCTCCCTTCATCGTCTCCATCTGACGGATCAGACGAAGTCCACGTCCCTCTCTGTCTCCATTCATGTTCATGTGATCAGAAGCTGCATGGACTACACCACCAGGGCCGGAATGAAGTGCAGATGGTTGTGGGGGCCCTGAATGCTGTGTTTTCTGTGAAGCAAGTGTGTCTTCACCTGGTCTACATCTCAGGTGTGAACTTGCATGCATGCATCCCACCAGCAGAGGGCAACAAAGAGCTTTCATTCAGCTGCGGCAGCACCTTGGACGACTCCTCAGGTGACTTTACTGTTGCTGCTGACCACCAACGTTCTCAGGTGTTGGGAACCTTCTGTCGTTAGCATTTGTTCTTCACCAGTTATTGTACCCATGCAGCACGTGCACGTTTGTAAATGTGCGCACGTTTTCTGACTTCACTTTTTTCATATCTAATCACAAATGATTGATTCTGAGGAAACAAAGAGAATCATGTGATCTGCTGCATGCTGCCGCTACTGTAATACCCTCACACACACACACACACACACACACACACACACACACACACACACACACACACACACACACACACACACACACACACACACACACACGCACGCACACACACACACACGCACACACACGCGCGCACACGCACGCACACGCACGCACACGCACACACACTCATAAAAAACACTCTGCACACACTACGTACCCCCACTTTTTTTCCAGATGAAAGGATAAAGCCTGTTGCTAGGCAGGCAGTGCGACAGTTGCCATAGAAACGCTTGCAGACTTAGTTTCAAGGGGGAAAACATCAGGATTGGGTGAGAATGAGGATGTGTGTGCGTGTGCGTGTGCGTGCGTGTGTGTGTGTGTGTGTGTGTGTGTGTGTGTGTGTGTGTGTGAAATCACCAGTCCTTTACACATTTTTGCATCAGGAGAAAAATCATTGAACATAAACTTGGACCCCCCTTTTCATTAAATACACACACACACACACACACACACACACACGCACACACACACACACACACGCACGCACACACACACACACACACACACACGCACTGCTGGTCCAGCACTGGTGATCTGTGTGAGCGCGCACCAGGAGGAGGTGCTGGTTTATTCATCTAATAAGACGTTTGATTGGAAACGACGAGAGCCGCATGAGAACCTCAGACTCAACAACAACAGTTGGTTCCTCAGAAGTCAGAGCTCTGTTACTCTGTTGGGACCTGTCTGGGTCAGGTTTAAACCCTAACCCTGAACAAGTCTAAGCTGGTTTTCTGCTAAATCAGCTGTTTGACCAGCAAAGATCCCGTTTGAGGTTTTGGGACCATTAAAGATGTGATGAGACAGGAAGCTGGGATGAGCTTCATCACCTGCAGAGGGAGGAGACACACACACGTTCCTGGACATCCAGGATGAGAAGCCTGGCCGGGACTGGGACACACACCTAGGACAGGTTTGGTAAAAATAAACACAAGTACATGCTGCTAACCTGGTATTACAGTAACTCTGGATTTGGGTACCTGTGGGAGGAACCAGCTGAATGGGTTCTCCACTTCGGTTCCACCGCAGAACCCCAGGAGGGGTTTTGGAGGATCGTTCTTCCCTTTAGTAATCAACCCAAAACCTATCAGACTGTCGCACACCTGGCACAGGGCCAGTGACACACGCCAAGCCCCGGCCTCAGGCATGGCCGTAGTTTTTTTTTTGGGGGGGGGGGGGGGGGGGGGGGGTCATGTTCCCCCCAGAAAACCTCACGTATGTCATTTAAATCAGATATTAGCGTGTTTGCCTCATGTGACCAGAGTAAATACAGTCACACCTATAAAGTACTTCCTCTTACATGTCTACCAAGGTGAACAACAAAGGTGAAATGAAAGTATTTAGGTTTTTTACTGCCACCTGAGTACTTGACAGTCCTGCATTCCTAGCATCTAGGCTGTAGTTTTAGACACGCCCACTTCTCAAGTCAAACCGTGCCTCCAGGTAGCGGGTCGACATGGTACCAGAGAATCAGGTCAGACTTCCATAACCCAGACATCATTCCTGAAGAGGAAAAGCTTCAGAAAGTAGAACTGATGGAGGAATCCCACTAGGATCTAAAACCTTGCCCCGCCCCCTGAGGGAGCGTGTCTCCGCCCCCTCAGCTCCTCTCCTGCAACACAACGAACAGGAGAGAGAGAGAGACGTGACTAGACCCTAAGCGTCCTGTTATGCAACAGCTGACCTACTAACACACATCTAGAGTCGGAGCGAAAGGAGGAAATAAGAGAGAGAGGAGACGGAGGGAGGTCCATGACGCGAGGAGCGAACCACAACAACACACCGTGGACGCGTTCACGCACCTACCGCAGCTGACGGCACACCGATGAGAGCGGAGGCTCGCTGCAGCGGACGCGGTTTTCCTCATTAAAAGCCCAAAAGGTGAGACGTGTGTGTGTGTGTGTGTGTTGCCTGGGCGCGTCTGCCTCAAAGTCAAAGCGAAGATGTTTCCAGCTGGATGAGGAGGGTTTGGGATTCATGCATGGAAAAGTTTGCGCGCGCACGCGCGCGCGTGTGTGTACACCTGTTTAACTCAAGTGTGAAACGCATTATTGATCCTTCAGCAGCAGGACACACTTCCGCTGCTCACGTGCTGCGGAGAAGTGAACGTGGCTAAACCCTGTGCGTCACAGTGCGCGCGAGCTGCTTTGTTTACAACCTGAATCTCGCAGAGGTGTGTGTGCGTGTGTGTGTGTGTGTCTCACCGCTGCTGGGCTTGTTGCTCCTGCATCAGGCTGCAGCTGCTTCATCGGTTGGTGACGTCAGAGTGACATTATAATCATCTGTTCCAGAGGAGCAGCACGAGCTTCATCAGGTTTTCATCATTTAACTGAAGTTTGCTGGTGGAGCTGCTTGTAAAAATATCGTTCATCAGACAAAATTTTTCTGATTCAGCCACGAGAACGGAAGCTCCGCCCACTTTCTCCCACGTTAGATGTTTTGGTTTATATGATAAATGATTAAACCAAAGATCACCGGAGAAAGTGGTGATCTAACTAGTGAACCAAGAAGACTGGACTGGACCTCAGACAGGGTTCTGCTCCAGCAGCACACCTGCTGAATCCCATCAATTCAATTCAATTCAAGTTTATTTATAAAGCGCCAAATCACGACAAGAGTCGTCTCAAGGACCTTCACATAATAAACATTCCAATTCAGGTCAGTTCATTAAGCCAATCAGAAAAAAAGTTTCCTATATAAGGAACCCAGCAGGTTGCATCAAGTCACTGACGAGTGTCAGTGGCTATACAGCAATCCTCATACTAAGCAAGCATGCAGCGACAGTGGAGAGGAAAACTCCCTTTTAACAGGAAGAAACCTCCAGAGAATCCTGGCTCAGTATAAGCAGCCATCCACCACGACTCACTGGGGATGATAAAGACAGAGCACACACACACACACACACACACACACACACACGCACGCACGCACGCGCGCACGCACGCGCGCGCACGCACGCACGCACACACAGACACACACACACACACGCACACACAAAGACAAGTAATGTGTCTATAGTTATATTGTGATGTCTTAGTAAATATTCTATGTGGTGAAAGATAAACTTTATTGTATTTATCCTAGTGGATCTATAATTAAACGGGTAAACTAGTAGTAGCACATCCAACGTCAAGGAAAGCAAAAAGTTATTATCAGGAGAGGGAGAATGTTTAAGTGGTTAGCAGCAGTGTGCTAGTCGATGGCCCCCTCCATGAGGCCACCACAGCTCAGCAGAACATCGTTGTAGCTTCTTCTGGGGAGAAAAACACTTAGAGAGAAAATAAAGTTAACAGCTGAAATAGCAGAAAATAATACAGTTAAAGAGCAGACTGTAGAATAAAGCAGAGTGTGAAAAGTGTTCAGTGTATCCTCCAGCAGTCTAAGCCTATAGCAGCATAACTACAGAGATAACTCTGGATAATCTATCCTATTTAGATGGAGGCATGTTGGAGTCAGGGCAAGGTAGAGTCGTCTTTACCGACTGTACACTCCACCTCCCTCTACTCCCCCACTTGTCCAGATTTAGGCTAACATCAGATTTTAACCATAGGCCCTATCAAATAAAAATGTTTTAAGCCTAGTCTTAAAAGTAGACAAGGTGTCTGCCTCACGGACTAAAGCTGGGAGCTGGTTCCACAGGAGAGGAGCCTGATAACTAAAAGATCTGCCTCCCATCCTGATTTTAGATATTCTGGGAACCACCAGTAAACCTGCAGTCTGAGAGCGAAGTGCTCGGTTAGGAACGTATGGAACAATCAGATCACTGATGTATGATGGAGCTTGATTATTAAGAGCTTTATCTGTGAGAAGAAGGATCTTAAAATCTATTCTGAATTTAACAGGTAGCCAATGTAGGGAAGCTAAGACAGGAGGGATAAGATCTCTCTTTTTAATTCTCATCAGAACTCTAGCTGCAGCATTTTGGACAAGCTGAAGACTTTTAACTACATTCTGTGGACTTCCAGAGAGTAATGAATTACAGTAATCCAGTCTTGATGTAATAAATGCATGAACTAGTTTTTCAGCATCACTCCTGGAAAGGATGCTTCTAATCTTAGCAATATTCCGAAGGTGGAAAAAGGAAATCCGACAAACTTGTGAAACCTGGGATTTGAATGACATGTCCTGGGCAAAGATAACACCAAGGTTCCTTACTTTGTTCTTGGAGATTAATGTAATGCCATTCAGGTCATTTGATTGGCTAAGCAGTTTCCTTTTCTGGATTTCTGGTCCAAAGATGAGAAATTCCGTCTTGTCTTGATTTAAAAGCAAAAAGTTTAGAGTCATCCAATTTTTTATGTCCTCAGGACAAGCCTGTAATCTACCCAACCGATTAGGTTCATCAGGGTTAATGGATAAATATAACTGAGTATCGTCAGCATAACAGTGGAAGTTTATCCCATGCTGTCTAATGATTTTACCAATTGGGAGCATATATATAGTAAAAAGAATTCGTCCAAGCACTGAACCCTGTGGTACTCCACAAGTAACCCTGGAGTATGAAGACGATTTGTCATGTACATTTACAAAATGAAATCTGTCAGACAGGTAGGATTTAAACCAGCCTAACGCTGTTCCTTTGATCCCTACAACATGGTCAAGTCTTTCTAAAAGAACATTGTGATCAACTGTGTCAAAGGCAGCACTGAGATCTAACAAGACTAGAACAGACACAAGATTCTTATCTGAGGCCATGAGAATATCATTTGTAACTCTTACTAATGCAGTTTCAGTGCTGTGATACTCTCTAAAACCAGACTGAAATTCCTCAAACAGAGCATTAGTGTTTAAATGCTCACATACTTGGATGGCCACTATTTTCTCCAGGACTTTGGATAAAAATGGAAGGTTAGATATTGGTCTATAATTCATTGGGTCATCTGGATCCAGAGAAGGCTTCTTAAGTGAAGGTTTGATTACAGCTACCTTAAAATCTTGTGGTACATACCCATTTACTAAGGATAGATTGATTATATCTAGAATGGGGGCAGTAACCAAAGGAAATGCTTCTTTAACTAATTTGGTTGGGATTGGATCCAAAATGCAAGTTGAAGGTTTAGATGAAGCTAATATTTTTGATAACTCTGAAAGCTCAACTGGATCAAAACGGTTCAAGCACAGATGAGGTTCTACAGTCACCTCTGATGCTGCCTCACTTACTGAGGAAGAAGAAATCGCATTAGGGAGGATGCTAAAGATTTTGTTTCTAATAGAATTAATTTTACTTGTAAAAAATCCCATGAAGTCATTGCTGCTGAGGGCTAAGGGAATAGATGGCTCAGAGCTATGATTATGTGTAAGTTTAGCAACTGTTCTGAAAAGAAATTTAGGATTATGCTTATTCTCCTCAATTAGTGCTGAAAAATAAGCAGTTCTAGTTTGTCGAAGCTTATTTTTATAAAGCACAAGACTATTTTTCCAGGATAAATAGGACTCCTCATGGTGCGTAGAGCGCCATGTTCTCTCCAATTTCCTAGAGTTTTGTTTTAAGGCTCGTAAATGAGAATTAAACCAGGGAGCCAACTTCCTGTCCCTAATTACCTTCTTTTTTAAAGGGGCAACATCATCTAATGCCACACGTAAAGAGGAATTAACATGATGAATCAAGGCATCAATTTGTGAGGGGCTAGAACTGAAAATATTGCCCTCTGCTACATGCCTCTGAGATGCTGAGGACAGTAAAGATGGAACAGTTGATTTAAAAGACGCAACTGCGTTGTCAGATAGAGACCGACTATAGTGAAATTTACTTTCATGTCTCGAGAACTCAGTTATAAAAAACTCAAAGGTTATCAGAAAGTGGTCCAAGAGGACTGGATTATGTGGAAAGATTGTTATTTCCTCACACTCAATGCCATAAGTCAGCACAAGGTCCAATGTATGATGGCAGGAGTGATGGAGCGATGTATTCTTTGAGTAAAACCAATTGAGTCTAAGATATTACTAAAGGCTACATTGAGGCTATCATTTTCAATGTCCACATGAATGTTGAATTCCCCCACTACAATGACCTTATCAGTAATTAGCACCAAATCTGATTAAAAAAAATCAGAGATCGGATCCAAAAACTCAGAGTAAGGGCCTGGTGGACGATATAAAACTACAAATAAGAGTGGTTTTACAGTTTTGCAATCTGGATTAGGAAAACTAAGAATAAGATGTTCAAACGAACTGTAGCTATTAATCTGTAAGGGACTGATTAATGAGTCCGAATGAAAAATGGTTGCTACTCCTCCTCCTCGCCCTGTACTTCGAGCAATGTGATGATTTAGATAATTAGAAGGAGTCGACTGGTTTAAGCTAACATAGTCCTCTTGCTGCAGCCAGGATTCTGTGAGAGAGAGCAAAGAGATCTGATTATCACAAATCAACTCATTAACTAACAAAGTCTTAGAAAAAATGGATCTAATGTTCAACAACCCACATTTAATTTTTCTAGTTTTCTGCTCAGTTGAGTTTGTTCTAATATTTATGAGATTTCCATGATTTGCTTTATTAAGCCTGATATTTAATCTGTGTGGTTTTGGCCGTGGGCAGGACACTGTCTCTATGGGGTAGTGGGTGGGTAACAGTACAGAAGCTGCAGAGGGGTGTGTTAAACTACAACTCTGCTTCCTGGTCTGGACCCTGGGTAGTCATGGAGGACTAATAAAACTGGCCATGTTCCTAGAAAGAAGAGCTGCTCCATCCAAAGAGGGATGGATGCCGTCTCTCCGCATCAGACCAGGTTTTCCCCAAAAAGTTTTCCAATTATCAATGTAGCCCACGTTGTTTTCAGGACACCACCTAGACAACCAGCGGTTGAAGGACAGCATGCGGCTAAACATGTCGTCACTGGTCCGATCAGGCAGGGGGCCAGAGAAAATTACGGAGTCCAACATTGTTTTGGCAAACTTACACACCGAAGCAACATTAATGTTAGTGACCTCCGATTGGCGTAACCGGGTGTCGTTACCGCCAGCGTGAATAACAATCTTACTGTATTTACGCTTATCCTTAGCCAGCAGTTTCAGGTAAGATTTAATGTCGCCCGCCCTGGCCCCAGGTAAACATTTAACTATGGTTGCTGGAGTCTCTAATGCCACGTTTCTGACTATGGAGCTGCCAATGATCAGAGTCGGCTTGTCAGTGGGTGCGTCACTGAGCGGGGAAAATCTATTAGAAACGTGGACGGGTTGGTGGTGGCCCACGGGCTGGGTTCTATGCTTCCTGCGTACCGTCACCCAGCCGGCCTGAGGTCCCGGCTGCTCGGGTTCTGCTGGAGGACCGCTACGGGGTGGTTCTGAGCTAGTTAGCCCTGCACTAGCTAAGTCGCTACGGCTGTTTACAGGTTTTTCAACAGCGCGGAGCCGGGACTCCCCCTCGCCTCCAAAGCTACAAAAATGCTACATTTATTACACGTACCATTATCACTAAAGGAGGCAGAGGAGTAACTTAACATCTGACACAGAGAGCAAGAGATAGGAGACGGAGAAGCAGAGACAGAAGCAGCCATAGCCGTGCTGAGGCTAAGCTAACTGGACAGCAAACTGTTCAGTACCATATAAACTGCGTGCAAACTCAAATGGTTCCCTAAAAGCTAGGTGGAACAACAGAAAATGTGTGTTTTAGCGTGCTTATGTGCTACAATAACTCAGAGATATACTAGTAAAGAGAAATTAAATCAGTTTTAGCGAGCCCCAAACACCAAACAGCTACACGTAGTGCAACACTGAAAACAGGAAACGCCTTACCGCCAGGTGCAGCCTGTCAGGTGTGCTGCTGGAGCAGAACCAACCAGACATGCTGGAGACCAGGGTTGGACAGTCCTGGAGGGCATGGGTATGGTAAGCAATTACAATATTTATTCATAGTTAGTGGTCCTTACCAGATTATGGATGATTCCTTCCTACCCATGTTTTGGTAGCCTTGACCTTGTCCACAGGTCATCGTAACCCCGGTCACCAAGGCAACCTGTTATGGGTTATTTTTAACTACATTCATGAAGCTGCACCCACATAAAGAAGAAAGGAGTGATGCAGCTGTTAGAGCAAGGTCTGCCCTACCCTAACCCTTGCTCCTCTAGGCTCAGGGATGCATGCTCTGGAGCTGCTGCCTGGATCCTCCTCATGGTGCAGGAATTAAAGGTCACAGGTCGCACGAGGAATGGCAGCAATCATCAGAAATGAGTCAAAGCGAGGAGCCGATGATGCAATCTGCAGAAACTAGCTGTCATTCTGCAGTGCTGCAGCGGGTCTCTGTGCCAGCAATGAATGTAGGTCACATCAGCCCGCCGGGGGGGGGGGGGGGGTGCTGACTGGAAAGAATCTGAACCAGACCAAAGAAAGAGCCGAGGCACGGCCGTGACCTACAAAGCTCCAGCTGGCCTCACACATTTAGGAGCAAACTAGTTAGAAACATCAGGGTGTGTGTGTGTGTGTGTGTGTGTGTGTGTGTGTGTGTGTGTGTGTGTGTGTGTGTGTGTGTGTGTGTGTGTGTGTCATGGACACAAGCCCTGCCGGGCTTCTCTCTCTTCCTACTTCTGGCCTGCTGACTCAGGCCGTCGTGGACAGGGACGCTGGTGAAAGACGAGGACCTGCGTTGTTACGGCGGTGCGGCGTGGAGCCGGCAGCAGGGCGTGTCCCGGAGTTAGTAGGCCAGCCGGCGCACATGTGACTGCTGCAGCACATGGACTGAGTTGCTCTGCTTTCTTCTCTTTCCTTTTCCACCACAGAAAGACACGTCCTGAGTTTGTGGATCTTTTGTCCACCCTCACCTAGTCCCTCCCCCATCTCCATGCAGGACATGGGTGTGCGTTCCCATAGTCTATCCTTATTTCTGTGAAGAAGCCCCCCACACACAGCCTGCCCCCTTTCCTTTTATGTCCAACCCGCTCTCGTTTCCTGAAACGGTCCGATGAAACACGTGTCGTGCTTTTTGAACTCTTTCCAAAGCTCTCTGCCTCATTTGGAGTGTGGTTGTGTTACAAGTGCCAGCGAGGCCACGCAACGACACGTGGAGCATGTTTGATTAGCGAGAGAGGAATCCAGGTCAGGGGGCGTGTTCAGGGAGCAGAACAGGTTCGTTTCTTCAAGCTCGGATCTGGAGGTTTCAGCTTCACGCTAAGGAAGACTCATGAAACATCCCCCGTTTTCTCAGCATCACAAACTGACCGTGTCATGATGCTGGTTCAGAAAGGAGGCATCTGATTAGTTGTGCCTGCTGTTTTCTTCTTTGTGTTGCCATGGGTGACACTTTCTTGGTACTGATGCAATACCAACATGGTTGCAAATGGTTTCCCTCCTCCCAAGCTTTGTCTTTCCTCTCCCTCACTGATGCCCTGTCTTCTCTCTTCAGCTGATATTTATTTTCTGCTCTTCCCCTTTCTTTTGTGTTTTGGGAGGAGATTTGATTCTTTTCTCTGGCTGCTTCATCCGTCTGCTGGGCCGATGACCTATATTCCAGCAAGGCGAGCAGTGGAGGAGCTAGACTTGTGTTTACCGAGCACTGCTAGTCCCTAATTTCTGGGTCAGTGGGACATGGCGATAAAAACCTCTCACCAATCAGGTTTTCTCTCCCGTGCCGAAAAGGCACGTGTCAAACACTCATGAGGACGACCGTAAACCATTAAGACAAGTGTGAAAAAGCACTCTGGACTATTGTGCCAAGATTTTTAACAAAGGTGATGCCTCTGTTCCCTGCCAGCAGAGACATAGTCCCTCCACCGTGTCCTGGGTCTACCTTTAGGTCTCCTCCCAGTTGGATGTGCCGGAAAACCTCACCAGGGAGGCGTCCAGGAGGCATCCTGACCAGATGCCTGAGCCATCTCAACTGGCTCCTCTCGATGTGGAGGAGCAGCAGGTCTACTCTGAGCCCCTCCCAGGTGATCAAGCTTCTCACCCTATCTCTAAGGGAGAGCCCAGCCACCCTACGGAGAAAACTCATTTTGGCCGCTTGTGTCCGTGATCTCGTTCTTTCGGTCACTACCCATAGCTCATGACCATAGGTGAGGGTAGGAACGTAGATCGACCGGTAGACAGAGAGCTTCGCCTTCTGGCTCAGCTCTCTCTTCACCACGACACATCGGTAGATCAGAGGAGAGATGTCCATAAAAGCCCAGAAAACCACATAAGTATCTCGGACACCAATACTTCTGTACAGCGAGACGGTGAAATGTTAGTCTGTGTATTTCTGGGAAACTGGTAGCTGAAGGCTATTGGTTCATCTGCGTTGGGGGTGGGGCTGAGCCAGACTCGTCGTCGTCTTCCTCCGTTTATCCGGGTCCGGGTCGCGGGGGCAGCATCCCAACTAGGGAGCTCCAGACCGTCCTCTCCCCGGCCTTCTCCACTAGCTCCTCCGGCAGGAGCCCATGGTGGTCCCGGACCAGATTGGAGATGTAACCTCTCCAACGTGTCCTGGGTCGACCCGGGGGCCTTCTGCCGGCAGGACATGCCTAAAACACCTCCCCAGGGAAGCGTCCCGGAGGCATACTGACCAGATGCCCAAACCACCTTAGCTGACTCCTTTCAATCCGTAGGAGCAGCGGATCTACTCAGAGTACCTCCCGAATGTCCGAGCTCCTCGCCCTATCTCTAAGGCTGAGCCCGGCCACCCTACGGAGAAAACTCATTTTGGCTGCTTGTATCCGCGATCTCGTTCTTTTGGTCATTACCCAAAGCTCATGACCATAGGTGAGGACTGGGACGTAGATCGACCGGTAAATCGAGAGCCTGGCTTTCTGGCTCAGCTCCCTCTTCACCACGACAGCTCAGCTTAGCGTCCACATCGCTGCAGACGCTGAACCAATCCGCCTGTCGATCTCCCGATCCCTCCTACCCTCACTCATGAACAAGACCCCGAGATACTTAAACTCCTCCACTTGAGGTAGGACCACTCCCCCGACACGGAGTTGGCAAGCCGCCCTTTTCCGGTCAAGAACCATGGTCTCAGATTTGGAGGTGCTGATCCTCATCCCAGCCGCTTCACACTTGGCCACAAACCTACCCAGCAAGAGCTGAAGGTCAGAGCTGGATGAAGCTAGGAGGCCCACATCATCCGCAAAAAGCAGAGACGAGATTCTCCTGGCACCAAACTCGACACACTCCACACCACGGCTGCGCCTAGAAATTCTGTCCATAAAGGTAATGAACAGAACCGGTGACAAAGGGCAGCCCTGATGGAGTCCAACCCTCACCGGGAACAGGTCCGACTTACTACCGGCTATGCGGACCAAACTCACGCTCCTCTGGTAAAGGGACTGAATGGCCCTTAACAGAAAGCCACCCATCCCATACTCCTGGAGCGTCCCCCACAGGGTGCCCCTGGGGACACGGTCATAAGCCTTCTCCAAATCCACAAAGCACATGTGGATTGGTTGGGCAAACTCCCATGCCCCCTCCATCACCCTTGCAAGGGTATAGAGCTGGTCCACAGTTCCACGGCCAGGACGAAAACCACATTGCTCCTCCTCAATCTGAGATTCAACTATCGATCGGACCCTCCTCTCCAGTACCTTGGAGTAGACCTTTCCAGGGAGGCTGAGGAGTGTGATCCCCCTATAGTTGGAACACACCCTCCGGTCACCCTTCTTAAAGATGGGGACCACCACCCCGGTCTGCCACTCCACAGGAACTGCCCCCGATGACCACGCAATGTTGCAGAGATGTGTCAACCACGACAGCCCTACAACATCCATAGCCTTCAGATACCCAGGATGAACCTCATCCGCCCCCGGGGCTCCGCCGCTGTGTAGTTGTTTGACTACGTCAGCAACTTCTGCCCCCGAGATTGGACAGTCCATCCCCAGGTCTCCCGGCTCTGGTGCCTCCTCGGAATGAGCATAGGTGGGATTGAGGAGCTCCTCAAAGTATTCCTTCCACCGTCTGACTAAAGCCCCAGTTGACGTCAGCAGCTCCCCATCCCCACTGTAAACAGTGTGAGCGAGTTGCTGCCTTTCTCCCCTGAGGCGCCGGACAGTTTGCCAGAACCTCTTTGGAACCGATCGATTGTCTTTCTCCATGGCCTCACCAAAATCCTCCCACGCCCGAGATTTTGCCTCGGCAACTGCCACTGCTGCACCCCACTTGGCTTTCCGGTACCCATCTGCTGCCTCTGGAGACCCACAGACCAACTACGCCCTGTAGGCCTCCTTCTTCAGCCTGACGGCTTCCCGAACCTCTGGTGTCCACCAGTGGATATGGGGGTTGCCACCACGACTGGCACCGGCCACCTTACGACCACAGCTAGCAACAGCCGCCTCGACAATCGCAGAGTGGAACAAGGCCCACTCGGAGTCTATGTCCCACACTGCTCTCGGGACATGGTCAAAGCTCTGCCGGAGGTAGGAGTTGAAGACCGTCTTGACAGGTTCTTCTGCCAGGCGTTCCCAGCAGACCCTCACTATGCGTTTGGGTCTGCCAGGTCTACGCGGCATGTTCCCTTGCCATCTGATCCAACTCACCACCAGGTGGTGATCAGTTGACAGCTCCGCTCCTCTCTTCACTCGGGTGTCCAAAACTCACGGCCGCAGGTCAGATGATACGACTACAAAGTCTATCATCGACCTGCGACCTAGGCTGCCCTGGTACCAAGTGTACCGATGGGCATCCCTATGTTTGAACATGGTGTTCGTTATGGCCAAACTGCGGCTTGCACAGAAGTCCAATAACGAAACACCACTCGAGTTCAGATCAGGCGGGCAATTCCTCCCAATCACACCCCTCCAGGTCATGCTGTCATTGTCCTCGTGAGCATTGAAGTCCCCCAGCAGGACAATGGAGTCCCCTGATGGAGCACTATCTAGCACTCGTCCCAGGGACTCCAAAAAGGGTGGGTACTCTGAACAGATATTTGGCCCATAAGCACAAACAGTCAGGACCCGTTCCCCGACCCGAAGGCGCAGGGAAGCTACCCTCTCGTCCCCGGGGTAAACCCCAACACACAGGCAGAGAGTCTTGGGGCTAACAAAAAGCCAACCCCAGCCCTCCGCCTCTCACCCGGAGCAACTCCAGCAAAGGAGAGCGTCCAACCCCTCTCAAGGACTTGGGTTGCAGAGCCAATGCTATGTGTCGAGGTGAGTCCGACTATATCTAGCCGGTACCGCTCAACCTCTGCCACAAGCTCCTGCTCCTTCCCCGCCAGCGAGGTGCCATTCCATGTCCCAAAAACCAGTTTCCTTTTCCGGGGATTGGACCGCCAAGGCTCCCGCTTCAGTCTGCAACCCGATCCACATTGCACCAGACCCTTCATGTTCCTCCTGTGGGTGGTGGGTCCACAGTTGGATGAGCCCATGTATCCCGTTCGGGCTGGGCCCGGCCGGGCCCCATGGGTGAAAGCCCGGCCACCAGGCGCTCGCTCACGGGCCCCAACCCCAGGCCTGGCTCCAGGGTGGGACCCCGGTAACCCTCCGGGCCGGGTACTCCGACTCTTTGTTTTTATGTCAATGAAAGATCCTGAGCCAGACTCAACAACGTAAATAACCAATCTAACTGAACAACACTTACAGACTTTTAGCTCGTTTGTGTTCGCCACATTTGACCGACTGATGATTATCTGACACCAAAAGCTCCACACACATCCACTTTATGAGGTTTTACTTTTCAAATCCATGGTTGGATTGGTGCTCCGTCCCACATTTAACAAACATGGCTGACACCAACAGTTACTGAAAACATTTGAAGCTAAGGAGCATCTAATGTCTGGCCATCTTCTTTCTGCAAGTTTCTTTTCAGAGCCTTCAGCTTTTCTAACTTCTGCATTGTTTACAGATATTTAGTGTATTTAATTCATTTACTGAGATTAGATTCAGATCTCCACACAAAAACATAACATTTATTATTTATTACCACATTTCTAATTAATCTAAAGCCAATTAACTAATTAGGCAGTCAGGGAACCAACAACTATAGATCGAGGAAGCCATAGAAATAAGGAGACGTGGACACACAACCATGAACAGAGATGGTGGGCATTGGATCACTCATGGGACCGTGTCATCAGCCAGGAGGACGCGGTGCTGACCGCGGGTAAAATGAAGTGATGCCACCAACACCGGCGATCTCTGATTGTGACTAGAGGTACTAGCTTAAATCTGTCAATTAAATAACTAGTTTTACTAAATTGTGTAAAACACAAGAAAGCAGATAACCAACAAGCTTCCTGGTACAGCGAGATGTCAGCATATGGCTGTTATTATTTATTATTTTCACACAGTAATGAAAGCATCAACCACACGGTGCAGTGGTTGTAGGGTACTAACCCTAACCACAGCTTACTTCCAGCCTCCATGATTGTAGTCTTTTCCTCTCTTTCCCAGACTGCCTGACCTCCTTCTGGTTTCACTTAAATGTAACATTTTGTGTTTTTCCAGCAAATGTCCCTCCTCCCATCTTCTCAGGGGCCCTTGACCTATATTTATTAATGCTCCGCCTCACACACACACACACACACACACACACACACACACACACACACACACACACACACACACACACACACACACACACACACACACACACACACACACACACACACACACACCTTGACCCACATTAGCAGAGGCCTTTGTCTGCCTTATCTACTGGCTCGGTAACGCGGAAGAACGCAGCCACATTCCTTTGCCGATGAGTGCATGGGGTTGGGGTAGGGCAACCCCTGGTGCATGGGGGTGGGGCTCGGCACTTTTAGGCAGAATAAAAGCTCTTAAACAATTCCAGGGAGCTCCCGTCGGATCTTCCGTCTGACTCACTTGGTCTGGCCCAAATGCTCATGAGATAAAACAAAGAGCTAATCCAGTTTCCACGCTCTCAGCATGTCTCGTGATGTCATTTCTGTGCTGCTGTGTGATTGATGTGTGTGCTTGCCTCGGCTGCGGCGTGGGCGAGTTATAATTAGCATCCTTCGGTTTGGAGCACAGCCTCCTTTAAAATGTGAGCTCAGGTCTTTAAACGCCTCGCACAGATGGCTTTTGGAGATCCTGGGTGACACGTTGAGATTAGGTTAACTGTTTGGCCGTGAACCCACTGTCCTGATTGCATCACAAAAGCCAACATCAACATGTCAGGAAGAAGGGTCAGGGGTCACAGGCTGCAGACGGATCGGTTCAACAGGGAAGCCAAAAGGTCACACTCAGCTGCTCTGTGGTTTCCAGGGTGACAGTCAAACACTCACAGCCAGGAAATTCTTCCCGGGTTTTGCATCTCTGCTAAATTAGAACAAACCTTTTCAAACAGTCAAAAGAAACAGAGAATGAATGCATAAGCTAGCACCAGGAGTGTTAACGTTCCTTTTTCCTGTTTTCATCTCTGCAGCCTTTCGTCTTGCAGCCAGCGTCAAACAGAACCGACAGGCAAGCAGGGAGACAGCGACTGGCATCCTGAGGTAGACAAGCCGGCCTACGTCCTCCTGGTTGAGTGGACAACTGGGACTCCTCTTGTCCAGCAGAGCACACTCCACGGTCCCCACCTTTAAAAAAGCACAGAACAGAAAAGCAAAGGAGGACCGACCCTGAGAGTCAAACCCTGAAACTGGATAAATGAGGGCTACCCATGTCCAACTTCTACTGTTCTTCATCTCTTTGACTGACTTGGACACTTGACCCCTCACTCCGGAAGTGCTGCCATCTCCGACAGCTAAAGTGTTTTCATCACAGCTCCAGTTCAAACTGGCTGCTACGAGGCAAGAATGGAAAAGCTCACTTCAGCGCTCAAAACACTCAACAAAAACTCAGGAAACAGCCTTGAAACGTTCAACAACTATGAAGAGACGATTCCTTCTGTCCCAGGGACGCCTCCCCGTCTGGGCCGTCTCATTAAACCCAAGCCAAATGTCTCCTGTAGGCGAAAGCGTCAGTTTATCTCTGATGAGAAAAAGGATGCCTCCTACTGGGAGAAAAGGCGCAAGAACAACGAGGCCGCCAAGCGCTCCAGGGAGAAAAGACGTCTCAATGACATGGTTTTGGAAAACCGTGTCATTGCACTGAACGACGAGAATGTGAGGCTCAAGACCGAGCTGCTGCAGCTGAAGTTGCGTTTTGGTCTGATTAGTACGGCCTCCTACGTAGAGAAGAGCCAGAAAGTGGGTATGGGCAGCAGCACGGACAACGGAGTCTCTTCTAATCAGTATTACTCCAGTGGTTACTCCAGTGGCTCTCAGGTGATGTTGAACTCTGATTCCTCAGAAACAGAGCAGTCGGGGCACAGTGAGGGTCACAGGCAGTTGGTGAAGTACTCTCCACGTGGTTCCCTGTCCGACATGTCTGATGGCTCCTCAAGAGACAGTCCTGAACCGGTCCCTTTTGGGATCAAACAAGAAGGTGACCGACTGGAGATGGACATCGCCAGTGGCACCACGACCCAGATAATGTTCAACATTCACCGTGGTCTGACCTCTGTAGCCACAAGCCACCAGCATCAGGAGACGGATGCTGCATACCAGAGCCAGCAGCAGCACCAAAGCCACCTTGTCCAGCAGCAGTCAGAATCACATCAGGAGCTCCTCACCTCCATCACAAAGGTCAGCCATGCTCCACCGAGTCCGCCTGCTACCCAAAGGAGTGTCATTTTATATGGAGCCAGCAGTGCCTCCTGCCCTGGGGAGGCCCTCGCCAGGTCCCAGGAAGCGGGTCTGCGGCCAGCATCAACGCCCAGCACCAACAGCAGCCTGGTCTGCATCAGCCAACTGCAGCAATCCGTCACAGAGGGCTCCAAGCAGGTGGAGGGGAAGACCTTAGACTCCCCCACACTTGAGCTGTCAGACAGCTGCGACGATGCCAAAGAGAGACAGGCGTACAGAGTTTGCCAGTTAACCCATCCAGAGCAGCAGCAGTATGCGCTGGACAGGAGCGAACCTTCTGCAGAGCAGCTGGGTGAGCTGCTGGAGGAGGGCAGACATTCTCAGTTGTACCACCAACTCCAGCAGCCTCACCGATCGTACCTCAGTGCACAAGACGAGGGTGGGCCCAGGGGGCAGGGCCACCAGTTTCCCTCCTCAGACAAGGACACAACAAGTGATTGTGACGACAAAGAGGCCTCCACCGACAATGAGGAGTCGCCGTCTTTAAGCAGTTTCCACCACCAGCGTTATTCTTGCATCCTCCATCCAGATTCTCACCTGCTTCAGTACCAAGGCTGGGATCCTCAGGGGGAGGTAAGGGGCACAGCCTTGCCCCACAAACTCAGACTCAAACACAGGGCCATGAGCACTGGGAGATGTGGCCAAGACTCCCCAGCCACTCCCCCCTCTAGTACGCCGCCTCCCCTTCCCCAGCATCCCTACTTGTCCCTCTCAACGCTGCAGAACATTAAACGAGAGAGCCTAGAAGGAGCTTGCAAGCAGGTAGCATCAGCGGAGGTGACATGGAAGGAGAGTAAGGAACAGGGGGCTGGTGGACAACGGCACACGCGGTGAGATGAACCAGTTTCAGTTTAGCACCTGAGAGCGGGATGCCTCCTCCAAGAATGCCTTCATGCCTTTTCCTCCAATCAGAGCCACCTACGTCTGGGAACGATATTCAGGGTTCTGTTGCCTTACAGAGGCGTGGTGTTTTGTAAGGTTGTGTGATATTTGTAAATGTTGTACAGATTTGTCATTTTACACCCTGGTCTCACACACAAGCACTTTTGTTTAAGTGAGAGGAGCGGAAGTCCCCGTTTTTCTACTTCACGTCATTCAGCAGTTCCCACAGCACATCACTGGAAGCACATTTTAAAAGTTTATGTAAAACCGTGTATTTGGGACATGTCCAACTGTAGAAGACCCATTGGTGTGTATGGTTCTCTGCCTTAATTACAATCCAATGCAAACAGTCAGTCAACCAAAGAAGCAGCCACTACCCCTCCTACCTCTGTCCTCTCGTCCTCTACCTAACCGTCACTCCAAAATCACTCCTGCGTTCATGTTTTAAGCACTTGGTTTGTATACAGATGTGAAGTAAACGAAGTCCTGTATCTATCTGAAACATGTTTTAGGAAAATGGCATGGAGCCTGCAACGGTAAGGACCGATTCTTAGAGAGACCCCGTCACACTTCCTGTACAGTCACTAGTGTTGCTTTCACAACTCATCTAACGGAGACCTGTGATGATGGGCACGCCTTGGGACGAGTCATTCATGTCTCGTTTACACAAAACTGGCTGTTCAGTTAGGAGCGGCACCGAAGGGATGTCCTTCTCTGGGCTTTGGCTTCTTAAAGGTTTGGGTTTACTAACCAGCCTTTCGTTTCTCTGAGCTTCACTGGTGTCTGTTACCATTCACAGCACCGTGTGTTCATTCCCACTGTAAGGTAGAAACAATCAAAAGCCCCAGAATCCCAGACTAGGACCGTGGAGACCCGTTCACATCACATCAGCCCAGCGGTTGGAGGTTCTAGGCTGGCGAGGGATCCTTGAAGGAATTGGGTCACATTTATGCAAACACACAACAGTGCACTGTTCACGAGGAACCCCTGGTGAAAGACGTGCAAAGCTACTGTTTATTTTGACATCATGAATATGGTTTAGTAGTGCGGTCAGCCATGAGCACCAAGGCCCACAGCAGACTCTGGCTACCTGGGTCAGAATGGAGGAAACGTCGATGCTAACACAGAAAGCATCCATCCACGTTTCCCCGACGCCTCCGTTAGGTTCACCTCTTCAGGGGCGCCATGGTTACTCAGCTACTGGGTTATGATGGTCAGTCACCTTCACTGGACTCTAGTTTAATGTCCACACTTGGCTTTTGCTTGTGTGCAACGGTAAAGTTTCACAAACACTGTAGCATTTGTTTTCTGGTTTTTATGAGTATTTTGAGTCGAGGTGGTGTCTCCTACCCTAACCCATCTCCCCTCTGCCGGTGTGTGTTAATCAGTAATGTTTGTGCTTTTGATGATGGCTTCATGGGAAATGGTGGTTGCTCAATGCCATGTAAAGACACTAATGTTTGTTGTGAACGACGGCAGCATTTCAACAAAATGAATAAATCAATTAAATAAATGGTTTCTGGTTTTTGTTGGGTGTATCTGTGCTTTAGGTTGATCTAGAACGTCTCTCTGAGTTTAACATTTCTGCTGAACAAGAAAATAGTCTCCTACACCTGTCTCCTGGATTAGCCACTGATATAAAGGAGATGGTGACACTCTGGGTCAGGACACTGAGGCCCTGTCCACACGTAGCCGGGGATCTGCCAAATCGTAGATATGTTTCTACGTTTTGGCCTGTCATCCACACGAAAACGGAGTTTTTTCACACGAAAACTGATCTTTTTAAAAACTCCGGCCAAAGTGAAGATCTGCGTTTTCTCCCTTTTGGGTGTCTGCGTGTGGACAGACTAAACCGGAGTTTTAAGGTCCGCAGCGTCACTTTCCGCGACAAAAACATGCTGACATCACGTGTGCGACCTGTGTTTACACTAGCCGACAGCATGGACGCCCTCAGAGCTGCGCTCGCTTTATCAATTGTCCAAGCGCTTTCTGCTTGTTTGTTTTTGCAAGCGGAATTACTGCTCCTTGCGGAAGACCACAGAGGAAGGACGAGGTTAAGAACGGGGGAAGTACTGCCGCCTACAGGTCTGGCATGTCCTTAACAACGTATTTATCCGGGTACGTGTGGACAGAGTTTGTTTTTAAACGAGGTGGTGTGAATGCAAGTTTTTGGAGGGGCGGATATTCGTTTTTAAAAAACCCGGCTACGTGTGGACTAGGCCTAAGTTTTAACCTGCTTCAACACACCTGATTTCAATTAGTAGGTGATTAACAGGCTTCTGTAGAGCCTGGTGAGCTGCTGCAGGTGATTCAGGCACTGGCTCAGGTGTGTGTGGAGCAGGGAAACCACTAAAACGTGCTGGATATCGACCCTCCAGGCCTCCTGTGAAGGAAAACAGAAACCACAAAGACACAGAGGCCAGACTAGCTAATGCTAGTGGCTAGCAGGCTCAGGATCAAGCGGGGTTCTGTTGTTAAACTAAGAACATCTAAACTCTACAAGCAGAGGAAACGTCTCCATCATCATCCTGTTCATCAGCGGTCTGCGGCGCTACGGAGCTCCAGACAGGTGCTGCTTCGGGTCAGCTCTGTCCAACTGAAGGAGTGAGGCAAGCCACTGTAGCATTTAACTCACAAACGCGTCTATCTGTGAACACTTAAGCTGGATGATTGTTAATCCGTGCATAATAGAAATGTCACCGTTACTTTCTAAGCAGTAGAAATGAAATGTTACTAGCATTTCCAGTAGCTTACTACTGAGCATGTGAATGAAATACATAAAACTTTACTGATCATAGTTTAATCATGGTGACAGCATGTTGCTTTACACACTATTGAACTGTTTTCTAATAATTTTCAGTTGTTAAAGGAAGGAGAGAAAAAAAACTGTTCCTCAGCAATGTTTACATTTTTTCATTTAGTCCGACTGATCAAGTCGAGACCTGATCCGATTCTGTAATCCCTAATGGCATGCCTGGATATATATATATATATATATATATATATATATATATATATATATATATATATATTCTCATGTAGAACCAAATCACGACAAGAGTCATCTCAAGGACCTTAACATAATAAACATTCCAATACAGGTCAGTTCATTAAGCCAATCAGAAAAAAGTTTCCTATATTCACTGACTAGTGTCATTGACTTTACAGCAATCCTCATACTAAGCAAGCATGCAGCGAAAGTGGAGAGGAAAACTCCCTTTTAACAGGAAGAAACCTCCAGAGAATCCTGGCTCAGTATAAGCAGCCATCCTCCACGACTCACTGGGGATGGAGAAGACAGAACACACACACACACACACACACACACACGCACACGCACACACACACACACACACACACACACACACACACACACACACACACACACACACACACACACACACACACACACACACACACGCACAATGGGTACACTAGTAGTAGCACATTCAGTGTCAAAGAGAGTAAAAAGTTATTATCAGGAAAGGGAGAATGTTTAAGTGGTTAGCAGCAGTGTGCTAGACGATGGCCCCCTCCATGAGGCCACCACAGCTCAGCAGAACATCGTTGTAGCTTCTTCTGGGGAGAAAAACACTTAGAGAGAAAATAAAGTTAACAGCTGAAATAGCAGGAAATAATAAAGTTAAAGAGCAGATTGTAGAAGAAAGTAGTAGAGTGTGAAAAGTGGTCAGTGTATCCTCCAGCAGTCTAAGCCTATAGCAGCATAACTACAGAGATAACTCTGGATAATCTATGCTATTTAGATGGAGGCATGTTGGAGGCAGGGCAAGGGAGAGCCGTCTTTACCGACTGTACACTCCACCTCCCTCTACTCCCCCACTTGTCCAGATTTAGGCTAACATCAGATTTTAACCATAGGCCCTATCAAATAAAAATGTTTTAAGCCTATTCTTAAAAGTAGACAAAGTGTCTGCCTCACGGACTAAAGCTGGGAGCTGGTTCCACAGGAGAGGAGCCTGATAACTAAAAGATCTGCCTCCCATCCTAATTTTAGATATTCTGGGAACCACCAGTAGACCTGCAGTCTGAGAGCGAAGTGCTCGGTTAGGAACGTATGGAACAATCAGATCACTGATGTATGATGGAGCTTGATTATTAAGAGCTTTATATGTGAGAAGAAGGATCTTAAAATCTATTCTGAATTTAACAGGTAGCCAACACCACTGGTAAATGGTGTACTAACCATGGGATTACTGTGCTCAAATGGCCTGCCAACTCTCCTGACCTGAACCCCGTAGAGAACCTGTGGGATATTGTGAAGAGAAAGCGGAGAGACGCAAGACCCAACGCTCTGGATGAGCTTAAGGCCGCTATCGAAGCATCCTGGGCCTCCATAACACCTCAGCAGTGCCACGGGCTGATTGCCTCCATGCCACGCCGCATTGAAGCACTCATTCCTGCAAAAGGATTCCCGACCAAGTATTGAGTGCATAACTGAACATAATTATTTGAAGGTTGACTTTTTTGTATTAAAAACACTTTTCTTTTATTAGTTGGATGAAATATGCTAAATATTTTAGATAGGAAATTTGGGTTTTCATGAGCTGTACACCAAAATCATCAATATTAGAAACAATAAAAGGCTTGAACTAATTCAGTTGTGTGTAATGAATCTAATATATGAAAGTCTAATGTTTATCAGTACATTACAGACAATAATTAACTTTATCACAACATGCTAATTTTTTGAGAAGGACCCATATTTTGATAACTCTGAAAGCTCAACTGGATCAAAATGGTTCAAGCACAGATGAGGTTCTACAGTCACCTCTGATGCTGCCTCAATTACTGAGGAAGAAGAAATCGCATTAAGGAGGATGCTAAAGATTTTGTTTCTAATAGAATTAATTTTACTTGTAAAAAATCCCATGAAGTCATTGCTGAGGGCTAAGGGAATAGATGGTTCAGAGCTATGATTCTGTGTAAGTTTAGCAACTGTACTGAAAAGAAATTTAGTATTATTCTTATTCTCCTCAATTAACACTGAGAAATAAGCAGTTCTAGTTTGTCGAAGCTTATTTTTATAAAGCACAAGACTATTTTTCCAGGATAAATAGGACTCCTCATGGTGCGTAGAGCGCCATGTTCTCTCCAATTTCCTAGAGTTTTGTTTTAAGGCTCGTAAATGAGAATTAAACCAGGGAGCCAACTTCCTGTCCCTAATTACCTTCTTTTTTAAAGGGGCTACATCATCTAATGCCACACGTAAAGAGGAATTAACATGATGAATCAAGGCATCAATTTGTGAGGGGCTGGAACTGAAAATATTGCCCTCTGCTACGTTCCTCTGAGATGCTGAGGACAGTAAAGATGGAACAGTTGATTTAAAAGATGCAACTGCGTTGTCAGATAGAGACCGACTATAGTGAAATTTACTTTCATGTCTCGAGAACTCAGTTATAAAAAACTCAAAGGTTATCAGAAAGTGGTCTGAGAGGACTGGATTATGTGGAAAGATTGTTATTTCCTCACACTCAATGCCATAAGTCAGCACAAAGTCTAATGTATGATGGAAGGAGTGGGTGGAGCTATGTATTCTTTGAGTGAAACCAATTGAGTCAAAGATATTACTAAAGGCTACATTGAGGCTATCATTTTCAATGTCCACATGAATGTTGAAATCCCCCACTACAATGACCTTATCAGTAATTAGCACCAAATCTGATTAAAAAAAATCAGAGATCGGATCCAAAAACTCAGAGTAAGGGCCTGGTGGACGATATAAAACTACAAACAAGAGTGGTTTTACAGTTTTGCAATCTGGATTAGGAAAACTAAGAATAAGATGTTCAAACGAACTGTAACTATTAATCTGTAAGGGACTGATTAATAAGTCCAAATGAAAAATGGTTGCCACTCCTCCTCCTCGCCCTGTACTTCGAGCAATGTGATGATTTAGATAATTAGAAGGAGTCGACTGGTTTAAGCTAACATAGTCCTCTTGCTGCAGCCAGGATTCTGTGAGAGAGAGCAAAGAGATCTGATTATCACAAATCAACTCATTAACTAACAAAGTCTTAGAAAAAATGGATCTAATGTTCAACAACCCACACTTAATTTTTCTAGTTTTCTGCACAGTTGAATTTGTTCTAATATTTATGAGATTTCCATGATTTGCTTTATTAAGCCTGATATTTAATCTGTGTGGTTTTGGCTGTGGGCAGGACACTGTCTCTATGGGGTAGTGGGTGGGTAACAGTACAGAAGCTGCAGAGGGGTGGGTTAAACTACGACTCTGCTTCCTGGTCTGGACCCTGGGTAGTCATGGAGGACTAATAAAACTGGCCATGTTCCTAGAAAGAAGAGCTGCTCCATCCAAAGAGGGATGGATGCCGTCTCTCCGCATCAGACCAGGTTTTCCCCAAAAAGTTTTCCAATTATCAATGTAGCCCACGTTGTTTTCAGGACACCACCTAGACAGCCAGCGGTTGAAGGACAGCATGCGGCTAAACATGTCGTCACTGGTCCGATCAGGCAGGGGGCCAGAGAAAATGACGGAGTCCGACATTGTTTTGGCAAACTTACACACCGAAGCAACATTAATGTTAGTGACCTCCGATTGGCGTAACCGGGTGTCGTTACCGCCAGCGTGAATAACAATCTTATTGTGTTTACGCTTATCCTTAGCCAGCAGTTTCAGGTAAGATTTAATGTCGCCCGCTCTGGCCCCAGGTAAACATTTAACTATGGTTGCTGGAGCCTCTAATGCCACGTTTCTGACTATGGAGCTGCCAATGATCAGAGTCGGCTTGTCAGTGGGTGCGTCACTGAGCGGGGAAAATCTATTAGAAACGTGGACGGGTTGGTGGTGGCCCACGGGCTGGGTTCTATGCTTCCTGCGTACCGTCACCCAGCCGGCCTGAGGTCCCGGCTGCTTGGGTTCTGCTGGAGGGTCACTACGGGGTGGTTCTGAGCTAGTTAGCCCCGCACTAGCTAAGTAGCTATGGCAGTTTACGTGTTTTTCCAACAGCGCGGAGCTGGGACTCCAATTCCGACACCCTCGCCTCCAAAGCTACAAAAATGCTACATTTATTAAACGTACCATTATCGCTAAAGGAGGCAGAGGAGTAACTAAACATCTGACACAGAGAGCAAGAGATAGGAGACGGAGAAGCAGAGACAGAAGTAGCCACAGCCGTGCTGAGGCTAAGCTAACTGGACGAGCAACTGTTCAAAGGGGCATTATGGAAGTTTGACAGCCAAAACATGTATAGAAATAATAAATGTCTTCTTCATACATTCTCCTGCAATGCCCTGGTCCTGTAGAATGAGCCCTGGCATTTTCACTGTGATTGCCTGTTTTTCTGTAAAATCACAGAAAAAGAGAGATGCTCGGGTCGAGCAGGCTGCTTCATGCGCGTTCACGCTCAGGCATCGCCCGTAGCATTTGCTATCCGTAGCTTTAGCAGCAGAGAGAGAGGCAGTGCCACTTTGTCGCTGTTCCTAACGCCTAGTGACAAAGCTAGCTACATTTCTGAGGACCCTTAGCTACTTTCTGTACAACTTTCTTCTAGATATTTCCTGCTAATTAGCAACAAAACAGCCATTTTCACTCCGAACCGTTCTTTTAACGGTTTTAGCTGTAAACAGCGTTATAAATATTACAGATACCAAATCCATCAGTGGTGGTTTAGCTCATCTAGTTGGATGTTGGACTCTCAGGCAGGAGATCTGGGTTTGATTCTGGGTGTGAACACAGTTTTTTTAGAGTTTCCTTTTTACATTAATGGTATATATTTTTTTACAGTAAGATGCCCAAATTTTTATTTGAGACTCGCCGAACGGCATTGAATTCACAGATAAAAAAGATGTGGGTTCAAATTTCATTTTGGAACAATTTTTCAAGCAAGGGAAGGGAATGACCTGAGCATGCAGGAGGACTGACCCGTCATAAACCTTTGTCGGCTGTGCTGAAGAGAAAGGTACAGAACCACATTATTTAATTAATTAGCTGCGTGTTCTCCTGTCCTCTGTTCTCCGGGCCACCCACCCACACACACACACACACACACACACACACACACACACACACACACACACACACACACACACACACACACACACACACACACACACGCACAAGGGACTGTCAGCTCTCAGAGCTCTGTGAAGCTGACCCCCGTCAGCATCACAGAGCTTCGTCTCAGCTGTTATTTTCGTTAAGGAGTGTGCACGTACAGCATGCGTGCCTCGTGCGCGAGCCTCTTACTGAAGCTGCCGTTACACTTTTGGCCAGAGGGGGCAATCGCGAGCATAAAAATTCAAAACTCTGTAAAGTCCCTTTCAACACCAAATGAACTGTGTTCAAACTCAAATGGTTCCCTAAAAGCTAGGTGGAACAACAAAAATGTGTGTTTTAGCGTGCTTACGTGCTACAATAACTCAGAGATGTCCTAGTACAGAGAAATGCGATCAGTTTTAGTGAACCACAAACACCAAACAGCTGCACGTAGTGTAACACTGAAAACAGGAAACTCCTTACCGCAGACACTGCCACCTACAGGCAACTCCACGTTAAGTGAAATAATCCTGTAGCTGAGAGTGAACGTCTCTCTCCAGAACACGTGACAGAAAACTACGTTTAGAAATGAGCCTATAGCTAGAAAGACCAGCAGAACCTGAACTCGTCTTTTCTAGAGTGTGATTTAGGGATACAGCCTGACCGGGGATCAGCTGAAGAAGAAGAAGAAAATATCATTTCAATAGCGCCTCTCAAGATGAAAACCACGAGGCGCTTCACAAAAACAAAAAAAAAATTTAAAAATATAAAAAAGCATTTAGAAAATGTTTAAAAATATATTTAAAATGAGCAAAAATAAGCAATTGGGATTTTAAAGAAAAATGTAAAGAAAGAGAGAGAGTGAACAGGGAAGAGGGGAATCAGTGGATCCTGAGGAAGGTGGAATAGGTGGGGAGAGCAGAATAAAGAGAGAGAGGTGATGAAGGTCATACAGGCTCAGGGGGAGAGAGGTCCAGAGTCTGGGGGCCACAGCAGCAAGGACACTGTTGAGAGTCTGATTACACATAAAAGGGTGGAGAAGGCCTCAGCGATGGGTAACAGCTGATAGTTGAAACTGGCACCAAGAACTAGGATCTAAAACAGAAGATATAGAAGATCTAATCTGTGAGATTTAATCTGAGGAAAAGGTCAAAAAGCTGTCCCACAGATTCTGAGAGGCTCTAATCCCACCAACAGATGATTGTGTGTGTTACACAAGAAGGCGTGGTGGGAGTAGAAGGAGACATGGTTCAGCTCATTTTTGCTCCAAAATGCTTTCATCTCTTTATTTTCATTCACAGGTGAACAGAAGTCTTCCTCTCACCAACAACATCCAGGACTGACAGGAAGTCACACCTCCACATGCAACAGCAGCTTCTGCTCCCAGCTGGCCTATCAGAACAGCCGTCTGGAAAAAGCACAAGGTCAGCAGGTCGGTACGAGCTTCTCTAGAAACAAAAATACCAACATTACTACACACACGCACGCACGCACACACACACACACGCGCATGCACGCACACACACACACACACACGCACGCACACAACTACACACACACACAAACACGCACGCACTAGAGCTGAAACAACTAATCGATTTAATCAATTATAATCGATTATTAAAATAGTTAACAACTTTTTTAGTTATCGATTATTTGTTTAATAATCATATTTTACCGCATAAAGTCTATTTTTACCACAATCTGACATCCGTTACAATCTGTTAAATTTGCCCCCAGTGTGTGGCAGTAATGAGCCACTGATCTACCAGTGGAGCCGTAGAAGAAGAAATGAGCCAATGAGTGCCCTCGGTTTTCATGACGTATCACGTTACTGACGCTCATCTTGCTGTGAGAGATGGCGGAACAAGAAGAAATACGGAAGAAAAATAGAAGCGACAAAACTGAAGAGAAACCCCGGACAAAACCCTCACGAGCATGGGAGCACTTCACTCTAGATGCCATGAAAAGACGGGTGACCTGCAAAATATGCAAAAACCATCTAGCATGGCACGGAAGCACGACGTCCCTAAGTGAACATTTGAGACGAAAACATGTGGGGGCTGATGCAGCAGAGGAAGCGCCAGCCCGGTAAGTAACAGAAAGTAAACAAGCTAAATATAGTGGTCCATCACTACACGCAGATCCAATTTGGGACTTAGTGTTTTAGCTGAGTTCGTTATACTGGATGTTAAACATGTTTTTTTTTTGCCGCGTCAGTCTACGGTGTTCTACTTCTGATTGACTAGATGCCATCGTGAATCTCTTCCGTGTTGTGAATCATGCGCTTGCCAAATTTAGCACGTCTGTTTATAAGAATGTTCTCGTTAAGAGAAAAACGGCACAAACCCATAACTATGTTCCTCATTCAAAAAAGGACAACTCCGCGGAGAAAAATATACAGACGAGCTGTGTCCAGGTGAATATAATGCGGCAAAGTTGTACGCTTTCAATTTTTAAATACAGGAGAAATTCAGAAAAAGTCATTTTTTTACTATTAAAAGGCTGTTTTACTGTCTAACGCTGTAAAACACCTCACAACACATTTTTATCATGTTTCTTAAACAGTATCACACAAAATAATCATTTTTCACATTTCTCTAGCTAATTTAAACACTCCCGACTCAAAGTAAAAACCTCATGAGCTTCTTACTTAGAGCTTTTTAATAGTAAAAAAAAATTATTTTTTTTCTGAATATCTCCTGTTGCGGGCTATTTTGTAGAACGTAACCCTCGAAATGAATGATCACTGTATATTGTTAATTAATTCAAATAATATAATATTGATTTAGGGTTGTAGTGTGTGTGCTGCTTTATTTTATATGTGTACTTATTTCAGTCTATTTGTGTTTCTTATGCAGAAAAAAAAAACAAGCAACGATGGACAACTACATGGGGAACAAGACACTCACCCCCCAGCAATTCATACCACTTACAAACTCTATTCTAAACATGCTGGTAAAAGACACGAGGCCACTACCCATGGTGGAAGGAGCAGGCTTCCAGTTAATGCTAAAAAAATTATTCTGGACTGATATTTTGCACTGTTTAGCTCTTTTTATACTGCTGACTGTGTTCATGTGCAATAAAATGGATTGCAGTCAACTGCACAATTCTCTTATGTTTTTTTATTAACTGAAATGCATTCATCACTTGTATAGGTTAAATAGCTAAACAATAACAAACCGATTAATCGATTAATCGAAAAAATAATCGACAGATTAATCGATTATGAAAATAATAGTTTGTTGCAGCCCTAGCACACACAAACACACACACACACACACACACACACAAACACACACACACACACACACACAAACACGCACGCACATGTGTATTTTGTTTTTTGTTTTCGTGAAGCGCCTCGTGATTTTTATCTTGAGAGGCGCTATAGAAATGATATTTTCTTCTTCTTCTTCATGGCCCAAACTCTGGTCATCAACCCGGTTTTAGTCTCTATGGCTCCATAAACAAACAAATACATATAATAACTCATGAAGTGGAAGAAAGCGTTTCACTTAAACTAGTTAGCTTCCTTTAGTGTCATAAAGTATGTTTAGCCTTACATCAAGTTACAAGCTATATATAAAACATTTTCTCTCCGTGCTTGGAGTGGACACAAGGGGTTAACCTGAGCTGCAGGTGTGTATTACACACATCAGAGTCACCATTACAAACAAACATGAGTAAGAGCAGCAGTTTGGTAACAGAGACGTCAGCCTTCCTCTCACAGTCCTTGGAGACCGTCGTTTGAGCCAAGCCTTTTTGTGAGGAGATGCTCTATTTCTGTTCGCTGAGGCCCTTCCCTGTTCCCAACAGCGTTTGACCTCAGACAAACTGAACTGCACCCTCTTTCCATCACAGGCCTGTGGACTCGGGTGACACTTCCCTTACAGCTCGGTTTGGCCTTGGAGGCTAATCAGCAATAAGAGAAGCACCGTGGTGACTCACTGACACACTTTACATGACCAGGGCAGAAAACTCCCCGACACACATGCATGCACGCACGCACACACGTGTCTGATGGAGCACTGGCCTTCTGAAATCGAAACACATCAGAGGAACTAACACCAGATATAAACCATCTGTTATCTTCAGGTTCAGAAGCTTTTTTATTGTCAGAGGCATCGGATGACAGTCACACACACACACACACACACACACACACACACACACACACACACGCACACACACACACACACACACACACACACACACACACACACACACACACACACACACACACACACACGCACACACACAGCAAAACCTGGCCTCGTTCTGCTGCTCCCTTTGTTTTCCTCCTCTGACTCGCTGCACCGACACTTGCGTAAACAGGTCACGAGGAAAGTAGGTCAGTGTGCACGAGGCAGGAGCCGAGAGGGAAGGAGCTCTGACACGAGGCAGAGGCAACGCTCCATCCACCTCTGGCACCAATACTTATTCTTCAAAAGAAAGTGGAAACTGGGCTCTTGTGTTACCCGGCTGTCCCTCAGCCTGGGCCGAGTGCTGGGGTGGTGAAAGGGTTCGTGGGACGGGAGTACAGAGCAGAACATGACCCTTAGCACTGTTTCAATCTGGTTGGTTTCCACAATGAAACTTGAGATGTTTGTGAGGTTCCAGGATGGTTGCAGATCCAGCTCAGCTTCAGGTGTTCTGACTCACCTCGAGATACAAAAAAGCACGGTGAGAATCACGTTCTTCTGCTTCTCAAGTGCCTTCAACACCATCCAGCCGTGTCTACTGCAGCAGAAGATGAGGGGTGCAGGAATGGACAGACATCTGACTGCATGGACCATCATCTACCTCACCAACAGGCCACAGTACACGAGGCTGCACAACTGTACATCTGAGGTGGCTGTGTGTTGTACTGGAGCTCCACAGGGTACGGTGCTCTCACCCTTTCTCTTCACCTGCTTCACCTCGGACTTCACCTACAACACCAGCAGCTGTCACCTCCAGAAGTTCTCTGATGACTCGGCCGTTGTCGGCTGTGTGTCTGAGGGGAGTGACCTGGAGTACAGGTCAGTCATCATGGGCTTTGTGGACTGGTGTGAGTGTAACCACCTTCGCTTGAACACCAGTGAGACAAAGGAAATGGTGACGGACTTCCAGAGAAACACGCCTCCTCACTCACCAGTGAACATCCAGGAGCAGACACTGAGGTGGTGGACACCTCTTCTGTATCTCACCTCTCTGCAGTGCAGATGCTTTCTGTTCACTCCTGCTTCCATGTTTTACTTTTCTTCCTTCCTGCTGTTTTCCTGCCAAAACTTTTTTCTGGACTCTTTAAAAATGCTGGAATGTCGTTATTTCACTGACACAGGAGTCCACCACAGCCTTGTTTCTCCACCACTTTCATCTTCAGTGACTTGGCAGCTTTAGCCCTTTCAGCAGACCATTTCCAGAAACTTCTCGAGAAGATCGCAGAGACTGAAAACAACATCTCTCAATCAGAAGTCATCAGGGAAGTAAATGGATTTTACCCTTTCTTCTTCTCAGAACGCCGGACGAGATATTCCCCCACAGCCGGCCAGCAACGGCCCTCCATCTGTGGAAAGGCCAGAGGGTTCTCTGCCTCACAGTAAACCTGAGGCCAGTCCTTCATGGATTACTCTTGCTGCTGAGCCCAAGCATCAATCACGTCCCTGCGTAGCGAGCAGAGGACACTCAGCTTCAGCGTTCAACAGAAACATCCCTGATGCCAACGGTTGGCCAGCGCTCCCATCCAGGAAACGTCCTGACACTGTGTCGGTTGTAGTGAACTAACCCTAACAACCAGCTGTGTTGATTCCCTCTGAATCACCTCAACAACAAACTGTAGAGGTGGCTGACGCCATCGCAGCAGAAAAGCTACAAAGACCGCTGGACAACAAAAAGCTCCACGAGGTTCACTAGATTAGAGGTCAAGTTTTACGTCTGCATGAACAGAAATAAACTTTTACTTGTGGCCAATAACTGTGTCACTCATCCAGGGAGGCATCACAGCGGTCTGGCCCCCGAGCAGGAACAACAAGGATCTACGACCAAAGAAGCCACCAGACCTTTGCTCAAGGCCTCATGCAGGAGACGAGACTCTGAATGAAGTTCATCTTCCTAGAATCATGAAGGACTTTACAACTTTATAGGTTGATAGGATCAAATATGTTACACGAACAAGATGTTTAAACCCCAAAGTGTGTGAATAATGTGAGCTTTAACCAGCGAAGGGTTCAAATGAATGTTTTTCCTGCATCCATTCATTTCAGACCTTAAACTGCACCAGATCAGTGTGTGTTGGTTTAACACGTTCATGCATCAGTTCACTCACACACCATAATAGTAGGTTTTTCCCGTGTCCTGTCTGGCTGTGAGGCAAACAGGATTGGTGTGTGAATGCTGGAGATTCAGGCATGGGCGTGGCACCGTGGGGGGGGGGGTGTGTGTGTGGGGGGGGGTTACATCACCCACACTTCTCCAGCCGTTTAGCTCACCTCCACTCCAGTCTGGTTTCTCTACGTCGCTTTTTCAAATTAAACAGCTTATCACACATATCGATATGCAAAATTAATTCATTTAAATCCACACCAGACCCGTGTTTTTGGCACAATGAGTGCAGCGTTGATTTAGCATTGAGAATATTAAATAATCTGAACATACACATCTGATTGTCTCCTTAACATGTTATTGCCAGTTAGGCTGTAAATGAGTAAAAAAGAAAGATGGACATTAGTTTTAGTGACATAGTGAGTCATCTTCGAGATATAAAGGTTTATGTCCTGAAGAAGGTACCGAAACGCGTTTCCGTGTTTAATAAATGAAATCCTCAGAGAGCCTCAGATCACCGGATCTTCTTCCTCATCTTCTACATTTATTCGATGCTGAAGAGCAGCTGAGAGTGAGTCTTTCAAATATTCCCCATGGGTGCGCTCACTTCCACCTGTTTGATAATTTTATTCATGTTTTCATAGAACAGATAAAAAAAGATCAATAAAATAAAAAGTCCAGTAACATTAAAATAATGAAAAGCATCACTGCGCACGACCGAGGAATACTGAACGTGAAAGTAGCGCTGTTCTTAATTCATGCATCAGAGGGTTAAGTTGCTGTGTGTGTGTGTGTGTGCGTGTGTGTGTGTGTGTGTGTGTGTGTGTGTGTGTGTGTGTGTGTGTGTGTGTGTGTGTGTGTGTGTGTGTGTGTCCAGTAACATGTTACACTTCATGTAGGCTATAGGAACGTTCCACCTGCCGTGGCCCGACCGCTTCTGCTCCACATAAACTTTGTGCGTGATCAAATGTCTCTACAGGAGCTTTCTGAGCTGAAGAGCTATTCTCCCTCAGACTGGATGCGTCATGCGTCTCCATGTTAGAGACGGGAACAAGCGCTGTTCAGCCAACGTTTCATAATCAGAGAACATTTTTCCAGGTGACACATCCCTCAGAGAGACCGGCTTTCCAGACCGCTTCAGTGGGAGGAAATCTTATCTCACCGCCGTGGTTCTGCTCTGCGCTGCGAAACCCTCTACAGATCTTCAGCTCACTGTCCACCGTGGGCGCTCCGATCCGCGCTGAGCAGTGTCCAGTATAAAGCTCTGATGTTCTGATGGGAATCATTTCCTGATGGATTTAGTTACCTCCGCGATGTGCGTAACGATTAAAATGTCAGCTCATCCATGCGCATCAGTGTGCGTCGGGGTAATTCTTTCAAAACAGCCAGCATCCTTGAGTTTATCCGTCAAAATAAAAGTCAAATGTAAATATCTGTAAGCTGCCATTTAACTGTTTACCTTCTTGTGAAGATTGTTGCAAAGAGAAACAACTAAACCTGATGAACCCCAGAGCCACGCGCACTAAGCTGTACTCCTGACTGTAAATGAGGGGAGACGATTTAATCGGATCCTTTTCTCTTCAACATGGTTTAATGTAAAGTTTCATTCAGTACAAACTTTAGTTACACCGATCTAACGAGACAGAGCCTGGATTTGTATTCTGAACACTTTAAACATGTTTAAAACGGAGACATGCGTGACGCGTCTAAAGTTCGCACCTGCTCCGCTGTTATGGAAATTACACTAACATGAATGACATGAACGACCTCCCTCACACTGCTGAAAGTCTTGCAACGCGCCTGCGCTCAGGTGGAGCACCAAAGCTGCTGCTGAGAAACATCTGGTGTGTGTGGCATCACACGCGTAAACAGGAACGGTCTTCTTCCGGACTCCTCGTCTGGTTGGCCTGAAGGCTTCTCCAGTACTTTATCATAAAGACGAGTACGTGCACGCTCAGCAGCAGCGGCAGCCACTCACCATCGCTTCAGGTTTGTGGTCGCCTTCAACATGGACCTGAAGCCCTACAGGGCAAGCTTCTCACCCCTGAGCCACCGTCACTTAAACAGTTACTCATGATGCAAAGTACTCCAAAGTACTTTTTATTACTCTAAGGCAGTGTTTCAACCCTGGTCCTCAGCACCACCCTGCCCTGCATGTCTCTGCGTCCGCATGACCACAAGAAGCCTGTTATTCACTCATTCACACAAGTCACGTGCACCATTAGTCTGTACGCTACATGTCAGGAAGTTAAAGTTTTACTTTATTTCCTGAAACCTTTACCGGATACTACTGCTGTCTTCCCTCCACAGAGCTAGCACACACACCTGCGATCCAGAGAGTTGCTGGAACAAAAAGTCACATCATACCTCATAAATCACTTCGCTGCTGGTGATGTTTTGGTTTTCTTTAACCCTCCCACTGTCCTGATGGGTGTGACCCCGCCAGGTGAGTGAGCACTGAGCAGGACTGATGGTTTATCCCTAGAGGTCCATGTTAAACATCATTTGTGTCATTTTATATTCCACTTTGGAGAAAAAGACTTTGGGCTGGAACAAAACTGAAGTGTGCAGCAGTCAGAGACCTGTGAGGAGACAGCTACCGGATGTGTTGTTGGTTAATGTACGTTTTAAAAGCGGTGAAGAGAAGGAGACTTAGAAAAGTGACATCATGAACTTTTATTTTCTACATTTTGTGGACAAATCTGCAGAAACTGTAAACATCCAACTCTGTTTGGGTCATTTAGAAGTCAGCACAGCTAAAGAGTGATGCGTGCAGCCAGGAGCCGGGCTGAGAGGGGAAACCCACAGTCTAACCAATCTGCAGCAACAACTAGTCAGAACAGCACAGAACCAGAGAATAAATGATGATGGAGGTCTAGAGGTCATGGAGGAGGGTGGAGGTGGAAAATTCAGTACAGGGAGCAGAAAACAAAGAGCAGGTTGTGTCACTCACCTCATGAGTTTCCTTCCTGTTAGGCTGCAAACCCCACTGCTGCAGAGAGAAAAACAAACGCACCCAATGACATCAGCAGCCAAACACACACACACACACACACACACACACACGCACACACACACACACACACACACACACGCAATCCAGATTCCTTTAACAGTACAACAACAAGATATACCGTAAATCCTCTAATACAGGCCTGTATTTAATTAACGGCCGGGTCTCATATTTTGGCCGGTGTCGGAGTCGGCGGAGGTGAATAATGGCTGCTATTTTATTGTGGCCGGGTGGAATGTGGTAACAAGCAGATACGGGGCGGTTGTGTCATCCGTCTCACTTTTGATTTGCCAGTGATAGACCGCGAGGGTAACTTTAACCGTGCGGAGACGAAGAGGAGGCGAAAATTTGATATCCAGTTCAAAGAGAACGTGCTGATTATGCTGCAGAACACTCTGGGGAGCAGCAGCAGGGGTTGTATGAACTAGTCGACTTCATTATAGTGACTTGTTATGCCTGTCATCGACTAGTCGCTGTCACGTGATAATGACAGGCAAGATGCAGCCCTCGGAAAAGACAGCAGCCTGCTGTCAGCAGGTGACGAGCTCCTGTGCTCCGGGGGGCAACGCGCTGTGCCAGAGCGTCGGTACTGACACGCGATCGTTCATGTTGGCTCATTTCTTTAATGTTTTCTGTCTTTTATTTGCGCCTGATGTGTTTCGCTGCTGTGGAGCAGGGCGCATCAACTTGTCCTCTGGTGACGCACCGATCACTGATGTGGCCGGCAAGCAGGGAGCACTTCGCTGTTTTTGCGGTCGGTAGATCTTTTAGAACTGCAGTTCAAAGGTAACTCATGAGGTGAATATATATGAACCCAGGTAGCAGTTTCTCTTTAGGACTGAGAGGAGATGCAGGAAGATAATAAACAGACAGGACAGAAAAATAGTCAAATAAAAACAAGTTAGTTTTTGTACCTGCTGGTTGCAACAAACAGACACCATTGAAGGTAATCAGAGGTGAGGAACAGAAAATGAAATAATTATTTTAATGTTTAGAGCAGCAGGAACTCCGAGAGGCTGCAGGCGCATCAGTGAGTTTGCGGCCGCTGTGCGGGGGGAGGGGGGAGAGGGCTGAAGCAGGGAGAGGGGGGAGAGGGCTGAAGCAGGGGGAGGGGGGAGAGGGCTGAAGCAGAAACTACTGTTGTTAAAAGAAATGTGTTTAACTTTGAAAATGTGGGCGCAATTTAAGTGTCAAAAACTCCAGTGAACCATTAGTTCATTTTGCTCAAATAGAAATTGAGGCCTGCCTCTAACTCTGGCCCTCCTTCAAATAAAGGCCTGGAGCTTGATGAGCTTGAGTCAAATACAGGCCCGGGCCTGTAGTAGAGGATTTACGGCATGCACATAAATTGAGACAATAAATAAACAATTGCAAAATCCTTCTAAATCTAACGATGCTGCTAAGGGGTGAGGTGGATATACTAACGATGCTGATGTGGGGTGAGGTTCATGTACTAACGATGCTGATGTGGGGTGAGGTGGATGTACTAACGATGCTGCTGTGGGGTGAGGTGGATTTACTAACGATGCTGCTGTGGGGTGAGGTGGATTTACTAACAATGCTGAAGTGGGGTGAGGTGGATTTACTAACAATGCTGATGTGGGGTGAGGTGGATTTACTAACAGTGCTGCTGTGGGGTGAGGTGGATTTACTAACGATGCTGCTGTGGGGTGAGGTGGATTTACTAACGATGCTGATGTGGGGTGAGGTGGATTTACTAACGATGCTGATGTGGGGTGAGGTGGATTTACTCACGATGCTGATGTGGGGTGAGGTGGATTTACTCACGATGCTGATGTGGGGTGAGGTGGATTTACTAACGATGCTGCTGTGGGGTGAGGTTCATGTACTAACGATGCTGCTGTGGGGTGAGGTGGATTTACTAACGATGCTGATGTGGGGTGAGGTGGATTTACTAACTATGCTGATGTGGGGTGAGGTTCATGTACTAACGATGCTGCTGTGGGGTGAGGTGGATTACTAACGATGCTGATGTGTGGTGAGGTGGATTTACTAATGATGCTGATGTGGGGTGAGGTGGATTTACTAACGATGCTGATGTGGGGTGAGGTGGATAACTAACGATGCTGATGTGTGGTGAGGTGGATTTACTAATGATGCTGATGTGGGGTGAGGTGGATTTACTAACGATGCTGATGTGGGGTGAGGTGGATTAACTAACGATGCTGATGTGGGGTGAGGTTCATGTACTAACGATGCTGCTGTGGGGTGAGGTGGATTTACTAACGATGCTGATGTGTGGTGAGGTGGATTTATTAATGATGCTGATGTGGGGTGAGGTGGATTAACTAACGATGCTGATGTGTGGTGAGGTGGATTTCCTAACGATGCTGATGTGGGGTGAGGTGGATTAACTAACGATGCTGATGTGTGGTGAGGTTCATGTACTAACGATGCTGCTGTGGGGTGAGGTGGATTTACTAATGATGCTGATGTGTGGTGAGGTTCATGTACTAACGATGCTGCTGTGTGGTGAGGTGGATTTACTAATGATGCTGATGTGGGGTGAGGTGGATTTACTAACGATGCTGATGTGGGGTGAGGTGGATTTACTAACGATGCTGATGTGGGGTGAGGTGGATTTACTAACGATGCTGATGTGGGGTGAGGTTCATGTACTAACGATGCTGCTGTGGGGTGAGGTGGATTTACTAACGATGCTGATGTGGGGTGAGGTGGATTTACTAACGATGCTGATGTGGGGTGAGGTGGATTTACTCACGATGTTGATGTGGGGTGAGGTGGATTTACTAATGATGCTGATGTGGGGTGAGGTTCATGTACTAACGATGCTGATGTGGGGTGAGGTGGATTTACTAACGATGCTGATGTGGGGTGAGGTTCATGTACTAACGATGCTGCTGTGGGGTGAGGTGGATTTACTAACGATGCTGATGTGGGGTGAGGTGGATTTACTAACGATGCTGATGTGGGGTGAGGTGGATTTACTCACGATGTTGATGTGGGGTGAGGTGATTTTACTAACGATGCTGATGTGGGGTGAGGTGGATTTACTAACGATGCTGATGTGGGGTGAGGTGGATTTACTAACGATGCTGATGTGGGGTGAGGTTCATGTACTAACGATGCTGATGTGGGGTGAGGTTCATGTACTAACGATGCTGATGTGGGGTGAGGTTCATGTACTAACAATGCTAATGTGGGGTGAGGTTCATGTACTAACGATGCTGCTGTGGGGTGAGGTGGATTTACTAACGATGCTGATGTGTGGTGAGGTGGATTTACTAACGATGCTGATGTGGGGTGAGGTGGATTTACTAACGATGCTGATGTGGGGTGAGGTGGATTTACTAACGATGCTGATGTGGGGTGAGGTGGATTTACTAACGATGCTGATGTGGGGTGAGGTGGATTTACTAACGATGCTGATGTGGGGTGAGGTGGATTTACTAACGATGCTGATGTGGGGTGAGGTGGATTAACTAACGATGCTGATGTGTGGTGAGGTGGATTTACTAATGATGCTGATGTGGGGTGAGGTGGATTTACTAACGATGCTGATGTGGGGTGAGGCGGATTTACTAACGATGCTGATGTGGGGTGAGGTGGATTTACTAACGATGCTGATGTGGGGTGAGGTGGATTAACTAACGATGCTGATGTGTGGTGAGGTTCATGTACTAACGATGCTGCTGTGGGGTGAGGTGGATTTACTAATGATGCTGATGTGGGGTGAGGTGGATTTACTAACGATGCTGATGTGGGGTGAGGTGGATTTACTAACGATGCTGATGTGGGGAGAGGTGGATTTACTAATGATGCTGATGTGGGGTGAGGTGGATTAACTAACGATGCTGATGTGGGGTGAGGTGGATTTACTAACGATGCTGATGTGGGGTGAGGTGGATTAACTAATGATGCTGCTGTGGGGTGAGGTGGATTTACTAACATTTAACAATGAACATTTAAACATTTTAATGAACATTTTAACGTTTTAATGAACATTTAAACGTTTTTAAAAATGAACATTTAAACATTTTAATGAACATTTAAACGTTTTAATTAACATTGTAATGTTTTAACATTTTAATGTTTTAATGAACATTTAAACATTTTAATGAAGAATTTAATGTTTTAATGAACATTTAAACGTTTTAATGAACATTTAAACATTTTAATGAAGAATTTAATGTTTTAATGAACATTAAAACGTTTTAATGGAGATTTAAACATTTTAATGAAGATTTAAATATTTTAATGAACACTTAAACATTTTAATGAAGATTTAAATATTTTAATGAACACTTAAACATTTTAATGACGATTTTAACGTTTTAATGAACATTTAAACGTTTTAATGAACATTTTAACGTTTTAATGAACATTTTAATGTTTTAATGAACATATTAACGTTTTAATGAACATTTTAATGTTTTAATGAACATTTGAACGTTTAAATGAACATTTAAACATTTTAATGAACATTTAAACATTTTAATGAACATTTTAACATTTTAATGAACATTTTAATGTTTTAATGAACATTTGAACGTTTAAATGAACATTTAAATGTTTTAATGAACATTTTAACATTTTAATGAACATTTTAACGTTTTAATGAACATTTTAATGTTTTAATGAACATGTAAACATTTTAATGAACATTTAAATATTTTAATGAAGATTTTAACGTTTTAATGAACATTTTAACGTTTTTTCTCCTCCTTGAACCGTCACCTTATCGTGGTGGAGGAGTTTGAGTGCCCTAATGATCCTAGGAGCTATGTTGTCTGGGGCACTTAGTGCCCCTGGTAGGGTCTCCCATGACAAATTGGTCTTAGGTGAAGGGTGAGACAAAGAACGGTTCACAGGATCTTTCATGGATGTAAAGTCGAAGAGTAGGAGTACCCGGCCCGGAGGGTTACCGGGGTCCCACCCTGGAGCCAGGCCTGGGGTTGGGGCCCGTGAGCGAGCGCCTGGTGGCCGGGCTTTCGCCCATGGGGCCCGGCCGGGCCCAGCCCGAACCGGATACATGGGCTCGTCCAACTGTGGACCCACCACCCGCAGGAGGAACATGAAGGGTCCGGTGCAATGCGAATCGGGTGGCAGACCAAGGCAGGAGCCTTGGCGGTCCAATCCCCGGACAAGAAAACTAGTTTTTGGGACATGGAACGTCACCTCGCTGGCGGGGAAGGAGCCAGAGCTTGTGGCAGAGGTTGAGCGGTACCGGCTAGATATAGTCGGACTCACCTCGACACATTGCATTGGCTCTGGAACCCGAGACCTGGAGAGGGGTTGGACACTCTACTTTGCTGGAGTTGCTCCGGGTGAGAGGCGGAGGGCTGGGGTTGGCTTTTTGTTAGCCCCGAGACTCTCTGCCTGTGTGTTGGGGTTTACCCCGGGGGACAAGAGGGTAGCTTCCTTGCGCCTTCGGGTCGGGGAACGGGTCCTGACTGTTGTTTGTGCTTATGGGCCAAATATCAGTTCAGAGTACCCACCCTTTTTGGAGTCCCTGGGACGAGTGCTAGATAGTGCCCCATCAGGGGACTCCATTGTCCTGCTGGGGGACTTCAATGCTCACGTGGGCAATGACAGCTTGACCTGGAGGGGTGTGATTGGGAGGAACGGCCCACCTAATCTGAACTCGAGTGGTGTTTTGTTATTGGACTTCTGTGCAAGCCGCAGGTTGGCCATAACGAACACCATGTTCGAACATAAGGATGCCCACCGGTACACTTGGTACCAGGGCAGCCTAGGTCACAGGTCGATGATAGATTTTGTAGTCGTATCATCTGACCTGCGGCCGTATGTTTTGGACACCCGAGTGAAGAGAGGGGCGGAGCTGTCAACTGATCACCACCTGGTGGTGAGTTGGATCAGATGGCAAGGGAACATGCCGCGTAGACCTGGCAGACCCAAACGCATAGTGAGGGTCTGCTGGGAACGCCTGGCAGAAGAACCTGTCAAGACGGTCTTCAACTCCCACCTCCGGCAGAGCTTTGACCACGTCCCGAGAGCAGTGGGGGACATTGAGTCTGAGTGGGCCTTGTTCCACTCTGCGATTGTCGAGGCGGCTGTTGCTAGCTGTGGTCGTAAGGTGGCCGGTGCCAGTCGTGGTGGCAACCCCCGTACCCGCTGGTGGACACCAGAGGTTCGGGGAGCCGTCAGGCTGAAGAAGGAGGCCTACAGGGCGTGGCTGGTCTGTGGGTCTCCGGAGGCAGCAGACAGGTACCGGATAGCCAAGCGGGGTGCAGCAGTGGCAGTTGCCGAGGCAAAATCTCGGGCGTGGGAGGAGTTTGGTGAGGCCATGGAGAAAGACTATCGATCGGCTCCAAAGAGGTTCTGGCAAACTGTCCGGCGCCTCAGGAGAGGAAGGCAGCAACTCGCTCACACTGTTTACAGTGGGGATGGGGAGCTGCTGACGTCAACTGGGGCTATAGTCAGACGGTGGAAGGAATAATTTGAGGAGCTCCTCAATCCCACCAATGCGCATTCCGAGGAGGAACCAGAGCTGGGAGGCCTGGGGATGGACTGTCCGATCTCGGGGGCAGAAGTTGCTGACGTAGTCAAACAACTACACAGCGGCGGAGCCCCGGGGGCGGATGAGGTTCATCCTGGGTATCTGAAGGCTATGGATGTTGTAGGGCTGTCATGGTTGACACGTCTCAACAACATTGCGTGGTCATCGGGGGCAGTTCCTAGGGAGTGGCAGACCGGGGTGGTGGTCCCCATCTTTAAGAAGGGTGACCTGAGGGTGTGTTCCAACTATAGGGGGATCACACTCCTCAGCCTCCCTGGAAAGGTCTACGCCAAGGTACTGGAGAGGAGGGTCCGATCGATAGTTGAATCTCAGATAGAGGAGGAGCAATGTGGTTTTCGTCCTGGCCGTGGAACTGTGGACCAGCTCTATACCCTTGCAAGGGTGATGGAGGGGGCATGGGAGTTTGCCCAACCAATCCACATGTGCTTTGTGGATTTGGAGAAGGCTTATGACCGTGTCCCCAGGGGCACCCTGTGGGGGACGCTCCAGGAGTATGGGGTGGGTGGCTTTCTGTTAAGGGCCATTCAGTCCCTTTACCAGAGGAGCGTGAGTTTGGTCCGTATAGCCGGTAGTAAGTCGGACCTGTTCCCAGTGAGGGTTGGACTCCGCCAGGGCTGCCCTTTGTCACCGGTTCTGTTCATCACTTTTATGGACAGAATTTCTAGACGCAGCCGTGGTGTGGAGTGTGTCGAGTTTGGTGGCAGGAGAATCCCGTCTCTGCTTTTTGCGGAAGATGTGGTCCTCCTAGCTTCATCCAGCTCTGACCTTCAGCTCTTGCTGGGTAGGTTCACGGCCGAATGTGAAGCGGCTGGGATGAGGATCAGCACCTCCAAATCTGAGACCATGGTTCTCGACCGGAAAAGGGTGGCTTGCCACCTCCGGGTCGGGGGAGAGGTCCTACCTCAAGTGGAGGAGTTTAAGTATCTCGGGGTATTGTTCACGAGTGAGGGTAGGAGGGATCGGGAGATCGACAGGCGGATTGGTTCGGCATCTGCAGTGATGCGGACGCTGAGCCGATCTGTCGTGGGGAAGAGGGAGCTGAGCCAGAAAGCCAGGCTCTCGATTTACCGGTCGATCTACGTCCCAATCCTCACCTATGGTCATGAGCATTGGGTAATGACCGAAAGAACGAGATTGCGGATACAAGCGGCCGAAATGAGTTTCCTCTGTAGGGTGGCCGGGCTCAGCCTTAGAGATAGGGTGAGGAGCTCGGACATTCGGGAGGGACTCGGAGTAGAACCGCTGCTCCTCCGGATCGAAAGGAGCCAGTTGAGGTGGTTTGGGCATCTGGTCAGGATGCCTCCTGGACGCCTCCCCGGGGAGGTGTTTTGGGCATGTCCTGCCGGCAGAAGGCCCCCGGGTCGACCCAGGACACGTTGGAGAGGTTACATCTCCAATCTGGTCCGGGAACGCCTTGGGGTCCTGCCGGAGGAGCTGGTGGACAAGGCCAGGGAGAGGATGGCCTGGAGCTCCCTAGTTGGGATGCTGCCCCCGCGACCCGGACCCGGATAAGCGGAGGAAGACGAGACGAGACGAGACGAGATTTTAACGTTTTAACATTTTAATGTTTTAATGAACATTTTAAAAATGAACATTTTTACGTTTTGATGAACATTTAAACATTTTAATGAACATTTTAAGGTTTTAATGAACATTTAAATATTTTAATGAAGATTTTAACGTTTTAATGAACATTTTAACGTTTTAACATTTTAATGTTTTAATGAACATTTTAAAAATGAACATTTTAACATTTTGATGAACATTTTAAAAATGAACATTTTAACGTTTTAATGAACATTTTAACATTTTAACATTTTAATGTTTTAATGAACATTTTAAAAATGAACATTTTAACATTTTGATGAACATTTGAAAAATGAACATTTTAACGTTTTAATGAACATTTTAAAAATGAATATTTTAACGTTTTAATGAACATTTTAACGTTTTAATGAACATTTAAACGTTTTTAAAAATGAACATTTAAACATTCTAATTAACATTTTAACGTTTTAATTAACATTTTGACGTTTTAATGAACATTTAAACGTTTTAATTAACATTTTAACGTTTTAATGAACATTTAAACGTTTTTAAATATGAACATTTAAACGTTCTTAAAAATGAACATTTAAACGTTTTAATTAACATTTAAACGTTTTAATTAACAATTAAACGTTTTAATTAACATTTAAATGTTTTAATGAACATTTTAACGTTTTAATGAACATTTTAATAATGAATATTTAGACGTTTTAATGAACATTTAAATGTTTTAATGAACATTTAAACGTTTTAAAAAATGAACATTTTAACGTTTTAATGAACATTTAAACGTTTTTAAAAATGAACATTTAAACGGTTTAATGAACATTTTAACATTTTAACGAACATTTTAATGCTTTAATGAACATTTAAATGTTTTAATGAACATTTAAACGTTTAAAAAAATGAATATTTTAACGTTTTAATGAACATTTTAACGTTTTTAAAAATGAACATTTAAACGTTTTAATTAACATTTTAACATTTTAATTAACATTTTAACTTTTTAATTATTATTTTAACGTTTTAATTAACATTTTAACGTTTTAATGAACATTTAAACATTTTAATTAACATTTTAACGTTTTAATGAATATTTTAACGTTTTAATGAACATTTAAACGTTTTTAAAAATGAACATTTAAACGTTTTAATTAACATTTTAACGTTTTAATTAACATTTTAACGTTTTAATGAACATTTAAACGTTTTAATGAACATTTTAACGTTTTAATTAACATTTTAAAAATGAATGTTTAGACGTTTTAATGAACATTTAAATGTTTTAATGAACATTTAAACGTTTTAATGAACATTTTAACGTTTTAATGAACATTTTAACGTTTTAATGAACATTTTAAAAATGAATATTTAGAAGTTTTAATGAACATTTAAATGTTTTAATGAACATTTAAACGTTTTAAAAAATGAACATTTTAACGTTTTAATGAACATTTTAACATTTTAATGAACATTTTAATGTTTTAATGAACATTTTAACATTTTAATGAACATTTTAACATTTTAATGAACATTTTAAAAATGAAAATTTTAACGTTTTGATGAACTACTTGATATTTTTGATTCTGTAATAAACTGGGAGTGCATCTGTGTGATTTCTTATCAATGGTCGTATGCTGCTCGTGACAAGTCCTTAGACGATGTGCCACAAAGAGTTGTTGTTGGAACAACTAGAGGAAGTAGCAAAAAATCTGTGGAGTTCACTGAAATTGAGTTTTACCATATGAACCCTCGTGGCCTCTGCGCTCCTCTTGCAGGCGTCTCCTGGTCATCCCTAAAGTCAGGACACAAACTCACGGCGAGACGTCCTTCCAGTGTTATGGCCCTCGCCTCTGGAACGAGCTGCCAGAGGACCTCAGGGCCGCAGAGAACGTTCATGTTTTTAAGTCAAGACTCAAGAGCCATCTTTTTAGGTTAGCTTTTATCTAAATATTTACTACAGTTTTATTTCTCGTTTTACATGATTATATTTTATTACTTGCTTTGCATGTTCTATATGATTATACTTTAGCACAGTTTTATTATTTAAATTATGATTTTACTGTCTATATCATTTTATTTATTACTTATTTTCTAATTTTTGTCATTTATATGAGCTCTTTTATTATATTTTTACTCATTTTAATCCAGTGTTTCCTCTGTGGGGGCCCTCTGCCCCGGGAGCGGTGGTCGACTGTAGCTTCCGGGGCGCTCTATGGGTGGGGGTCTATGCCCCCCCTCCACTGAGCGCCCTGACTTAGTGTGGAAGACCTGATGCTGCCGGGGCAGATGGCTCCTCTGATGGCGTTTCCTTGCGTTACCATACTTGGCACATCTGGACTCAGCCTAATATAATTTTTACTTGTGTGTGTGTGTGTGAGTCTGTGTGTGTGTGTGTGTGTGCTTGCATATGTTTGTAAATGTTTTTAACCTGTTATGGGAATCTGGGGTCATTTTGTAAAGCACTTTGAATCACACTTTGTTTGAAAAGCGCTTTAGAAATAAAATTTGATTGATTGAAACAGCCTTCCTATTGCTACGTTTTACCCAGTTGGACTTAAGCTGTGTGTGTGTGTGTGTGTGTGTGTGTGTGTGTGTGTGTGTGTGTGTGTGTGTGTGTGTGTGTGTGTGTGTGTGTGTGTGTGTGTGTGTGTGTGTGTGTGTGTGTGTGTGTGTGTGTGTGTGTGTGTGTGTGTGTGTGTGTGTGTGTGTGTGTGTGTGTGTGTGTGTGTGTGTGTGTGTGTGTGTGTGTGTGTGTGACTGCATCATCGGAGAGGGGAGAGTGGGCAGCAGAGGGTGACAACGTCATCTGCTGCCTGCGGATAAACGGAGAAGGAAGTGATGCCACCATCAGCGTCAGCTCTGACGATGTTTGCAGCCGCAAACGAAACATTAGCAGGTAAAGAAAAACCTTTTCTGTGTCATAAACAAGAACCAAAAATGCAGTTAGAAACTAAACACAGCAAGAACACATCAAAGGTGTTTAAAGAGAAATACGGACAACAAAGAACGAAAGACTTCTGCCGTTTGGAACGATTACACCAGAAACACGCACGTCTGAGGAACCACCTTCGCTTCTGTTTAAGATGCCGGGACGAGAACATCACACCCACAAGCCCACAGCTGAAAACACCGATCCGGACCCAGACAGCACAGAACATAATGAAAGAACACAGAGAGCACTGCTCAAGGAGAGGATAAGGAACGTCATAACCAATCAGAGGCGAGTGGAGGACGAACTGGAAAGAAGACACCTGGACTTAAAAAGGAATTACAAACTCGATAAACAAATGGAGGAACTACTTAAAGGACACATGATGGAAAAACAGGAAAAGAGTTCATAAAAGTAAAAGGAAGACACATAAAGAAGTTAAACAGACTCATAAACAAGAAAAAGAGAAAATAAATACAAGATAAAACCACACAAAGCTCGTGGGTACGTAACCTTTCACAACACGAACTAACAGAAGCAGAAGAAAGTATTAAAACAGGTTTAAACTTCGCAGTCACACCAAAAGAAATACCATGTGATGAATTCATCGTAGCAACAGAACTAGCATGTCAACAGATCACAGATGAGGGAACGAAAGCAGAACTCAGAAATAACGTAGTTGGGATATTAAAGACAATCAGCCATGACCGCTTTATCCAAACATGAACAGATAATTATTCTACCGGCAGATAAAGGAAGAACTACAGTAGTTATGGACAGAGGAACATATAAACTACAGATGAAACAGATGCTAGAGGACAAAAATACATATGAAATACTTAAAAAAGACCCAACAGAAAACATTAAGAAAAACATGAAAGAATGACTGAAGCACTACAAGAAAAAGGCAAAATAACAGAAAAAAAGTACAAACACTGGATTCCTACAGCTAACATAACACCAAGAATCTATGGAACACCAAAAATACACAAATAAAACACCACTTAGACCAATAGTAGACAGCATGGGTACACCAACGTACAACATGGCAACAGATATCAGCAGAATCATCAGCCCGTTATTAGGAAATACAGACCAACACTGCAAAAATAGTATAGAACTGGCAAAAGAACTAAAGGAGATTACAATAGAAGACAACGACATACTCATCTCACATGACGTCACATCCCTGTTCACAAAAACACCAACCCAAATAAACCATAGACATAGTAGTTAACAGAATCAGACAAGACACGACTTTACATAAAAGGACAAACCTCACAGCAGATGACATAGCACAACTGATAGCACTGGTAGCTAACTCCACTTACTTCACATACGATAACACAATATACAAACAACTGGAAGGCTTCGCCATGGGTAACCCGTTATCAGCCACCCTGTGCCAGTTTTCATGGAAGACCTAGAGCAGAAAGCCATAGCCACCGCCCCCCCAAACTGCTAAATAAAACTATGGAAACGCTACGTAGACGACATACTGGAAATCATACCAAAAGGTCAAACAGAAACACTAACACAACACTTGAATAACATGGACGACACGGGCAACATAGAGTTCACTTATGAGTCAGAAACAGAAGGCAGTATAGCATTTATGGACATGAAAATCACCAGACAGACCGACGGGACCCTAAACATAAACACATACAGGAAACCAACACACACAGACCAGTATCTATTATGGACATCAGAACACCCCACCATACACAAAATGTCAGTAATCAGAACATGATATCACCGAGCAAACATGGTAACAGAAGAGAGAGACCGTAAACAAGAGGACAAACACATACAACACGCTTTAAAGACCTGCAGATACCCGACATGGGCAATAAACAAAGGAAAACAACAAACAACAACAGAAAGAAAAGAACAACCTAAGCAAAGAACCAGAAACCCAGAAAGACAAGAACCAGAACCAGTGATAACCCTACCATACATCAGAGGCATAACAGAAAAAATAAGAGCAACAATGAAAAAACACAACCACCAGGAAGAGTCCTACTTATCCTGGAGCCTGACGCTCCCTGGCGGTAAGGCGTTTCCTGTTTCCTGTTTTCAGTGTTGCACTACGTGTAGCGGTTTGGTGTTTGGGGCTCGCTAAAATTGATTTAATTTATCTGTACTAGGATATCTCTGAGTTATTGTAGTACATAAGCACGCTAAAACATACATTTCTGTTGTTCCACCTAGCTTTTAGGGAACCATTTGAGTTTGCACGCAGTTTATTTGGTACTGAACAGTTTGCTGTCCAGTTAGCTTAGCCTCAGCACGGCTATGGCTACTTCTGTCTCTGCTTCTCCGTCTCCTATCTCTTGCTCTCTGTGTCAGATGTTTAGTTACTCCTCTGCCTCCTTTAGCGATAATGGTACGTGTAATAAATGTAGCATTTTTGTAGCTTTGGAGGCGAGGGGGAGTCCCGGCTCCGCGCTGTTGAAAAGTCCGTAGATAGCCGTAGCTACTTAGCTAGCACGGGGCTAACTAGCTCAGAACCACCCCGTAGCGGTCCTCCAGCAGAACCCGAGCAGCCGGGACCTCAGGCCGGCTGGGTGACGGTACGCAGGAAGCATAGAACCCAGCCCGTGGGCCACCACCAACCCGTCCACGTTTCTAATAGATTTTCCCCGCTCAGTGACGCACCCACTGACAAGCCGACTCTGATCATTGGCAGCTCCATAGTCAGAAACGTGGCATTAGAGACTCCAGCAACCATAGTTAAATGTTTACCTGGGGCCAGGGCGGGCGACATTAAATCTTACCTGAAACTGCTGGCTAAGGATAAGCGTAAATACAGTAAGATTGTTATTCACGCTGGCGGTAACGACACCCGGTTACGCCAATCGGAGGTCACTAAAATTAATGTTGCTTCGGTGTGTAAGTTTGCCAAAACAATGTCGGACTCCGTCATTTTCTCTGGCCCCCTGCCTGATCGGACCAGTGACGACATGTTTAGCCGCATGCTGTCCTTCAACCGCTGGCTGTCTAGGTGGTGTCCTGAAAACAACGTGGGCTACATTGATAATTGGAAAACTTTTTGGGGAAAACCTGGTCTGATGCGGAGAGACGGCATCCATCCCTCTTTGGATGGAGCAGCTCTTCTTTCTAGGAACATGGCCAGTTTTATTAGTCCTCCATGACTACCCAGGGTCCAGACCAGGAAGCAGAGTCGTAGTTTAACCCACCCCTCTGCAGCTTCTGTACTGTTACCCACCCACTACCCCATAGAGACAGTGTCCTGCCCACGGCCAAAACCACACAGATTAAATATCAGGCTTAATTATTTTAGATAGGAAATTTGGGTTTTCATGAGCTGTGCGCCAAAATCATTGATATTAGAAACAATAAAAGGCTTGAACTACTTCAGTTGTGTGTAATGAATCTAATATATATGAAAGTCTAATGTTTATCAGTACATTACAGACAATAATGAACTTTATCACAATACGCTAATTTTTGAGAAGGACCTGTATTATCTTCATCTAAACCTTCCACTTGCATTTTGGATCCAATCCCAACCAAATTATTTACAGATGCATTTCCTTTGGTTACTGCCCCCATTCTAGATATAATCAATCTATCCTTAGTAAATGGGTATGTACCACAAGATTTTAAGGTTGCTGTAATCAAACCTTCACTTAAGAAGCCTTCTCTGGATCCAGATGACCCAATGAATTATAGACCAATATCTAACCTTCCATTTTTATCCAAAGTCCTGGAGAAAATAGTGGCCATCCAAGTATGTGAGCATTTAAACACTAATGCTCTGTTTGAGTTATTTCAGTCTGGTTTTAGAGAGTATCACAGCACTGAAGCTGCATTAGTGAGAGTTACAAATGATATTCTCATGGCCTCAGATAAGAATCTTGTGTCTGTTCTAGTCTTGTTAGATCTCAGTGCTGCCTTTGACACAGTTGATCACAATGTTCTTTTAGAAAGACTTGAACATGTTGTAGGGATCAAAGGAACAGCGTTAGGCTGGTTTAAATCCTACCTGTCTGACAGATTTCATTTTGTAAATGTACATGACAAATCTTCTTCATACTCCAGGGTTACTTGTGGAGTACCACAGGGTTCAGTGCTTGGACCAATTCTTTTTACTATATATATGCTCCCAATTGGTAAAATCATTAGACAGCATGGGATAAACTTCCACTGTTATGCTGACGATACTCAGTTATATTAATCCATTAACCCTGATGAACCTAATCGGTTGGGTAGATTACAGGCTTGTCTTGAGGACATAAAAAATTGGATGACTCTAAACTTTTTGCTTTTAAATCAAGACAAGACGGAAGTTCTCATCTTTGGACCAGAAATCCAGAAAAGGAAATGGCTTAGCCAATCGCCTGACCTGAATGGCATTACATTAATCTCCGGGAACAAAGTAAGGAACCTTGGTGTTATCTTTGACCAGGACATGTCATTCAAATCCCAGGTTTCACAAGTTTGTCGGATTTCCTTTTTCCACCTTCGGAATATTGCTAAGATTAGAAGCATCCTTTCCAGGAGTGATGCTGAAAAACTAGTTCATGCATTTATTACATCAAGACTGGATTACTGTAATTCATTACTCTGAGGAAGTCCACAGAATGTAGTTAAAAGTCTTCAGCTTGTCCAAAATGCTGCAGCTAGAGTTCTGATGAGAATTAAAAGGAGAGATCATATCTCTCCTGTCTTAGCTTCCCTACATTGGCTACCTGTTAAATTCAGAATAGATTTTTATCGCGTCATACCCGTGCCACAACCCGTGCACGCGCATTGGGTCCACAGCGCGCGTGTGAACGGGACTCACGCGCGTGTGAACGGGACTCGCGAGCGAAAATATACATGGCGAGAGGTCATTTGTGCACTGAGAGGGAGCAAACTGTGTCTGTGAGCGCACAAGGATGTGCACAAGTGACAAACCTGCGTGCGCGCGTTGTCAACGAGCACACGGCAGAGGAAAACGTGCGCGCGCGTTAGCCTCTGTGCGCGCTCGCCTATGGCAAGCCAAAACCGTCACAATACGCCACTTTTCCAACCCGTCTAGGTAAGAAATGGCGAAAAAAAAACGCCGTTTGATGTGCCAAGACGTCGTAAAATACGGCGAAAACTCTGCCAGAACGCCGTAATTTACGCCGTTCTGAACGGTCCCGTAGAACGCCCGTAAAATACGCCGTTTTTTCCGGACATTGAACGCCGTTTTTTACGTCACCCTAATCCCAGACGCGTTCTCTGTGTGGGTGGCGTAAAATACGGCGTTTGGTACGGACATTGAACACCGCTTTTTTCGCCGTTCTGTGACATAAAACGCCGCTTTTAACGCCACTTTGTGACAGTTTTAACGCGTTTAAAATTCAACTTTACTCTCATTTATGCAGAGCCCTCCCCATGGGTTTCTCATCCACTTAATTTAAACTCCAGTGACCCAATGAAAGACAAGGAGGTTGAGGCAGCACTAATTCATCCCAGATTCGCCGGGCTGTCGGGCTGTGCGGATTGCTGTTTTCTAATACAACTCGGCTCTGTTTCAACTAATTTCACTGTATTGAAAAAGCCTTGAAATGTAGTAATATTATCAACAATGTGTCAACATTATTATTTTTTCTGTCCACCTGTAAAAGGCAGAAACGCTGTTTCAGTCAGACTTGATGATTACTTAAAAGTGTGGCTGCCGTATCAGTCTGTCCTCGTGGCTCGTGAGTCCAGCTGAAACATCAGTGCTCTTTCAAAACTCCATTCTTCTTAAGTTCATCCACTTTCAGTATTTACTATTGTGTGTGTGTGTGTGTGTGTGCTGTCGCAACGTCCCGATTGATCATGCGCCCTGGCTACTTGGTTTGATCTCTCTCTCTCTCTCTCTCTCTCTCTCTCTCTCTCTCTCTCTCTCTCTCTCTCTCTCTCTCTCTCTCTCTCTCTCTCTCTCTCTCTCTCTCTCTCTCTCTCTCTCTCTCTCTCTCTCTCTCTCTCTCTCTCTCTCTCTCTCTCTCTCTC
>NC_091752.1:72542479-72577479 GCF_043380555.1 Nothobranchius furzeri
GAGTTCTCAGATATTAAAAGCCCAACTCGACATTTCAGGATTTGGATCAAGTCCCTGATTGTTGTTGGAGTGTTGCAGCGATCACAGCGAGGCTGCTGCCCTCAGTTACACGGGCCTGTGGCGCCACTCAGAGGAGCCATGGAGAACAGTTCCTTTATTTTCCATTTGTGGTTGATCCTAACGTGGAAATGAAGAAGAAAATATCATTTCTATAGCGCCTCTTAAGATAAAAATCACGAGGCGCTTCACACACAAAAAAAAATGTAAAAATATAAAAAAGCATTTAGAAAATGTCTAAAAATATATTTAAAATGATCAACAATAGGCAATTGTGATAAAAAATGTAAAGAAAGAGAGAGAGTGAACAGGAAAGAGGGAAACCAGTGGATCCTGAGGAAGGTGGGATAGGTGGGGAGAGCAGAATAAAGAGAGAGAGGTGAAGAAGGTCATACAAAAGCCAGCTTGAACAAGTGAGTCTTCAGCTGCTTTTTAAAGGAGACCACTGAGTCCACTGATCTCAGGCTCAGGGGGAGAGAGGTCCAGAGTCTGGGGGCCACAGCAGCAGATGATCTGTCACCTTTGACCTTTAGCCTGGTGCTGCACAACCAGTAGGCTTTGATCACTGGACCTCAGGGACCTGCTGGGGGTGTAGGGACTAAGAAGATCACCAATGTAAGATGGTGCTTGTCCATGTAAGGCCCTATAGACCAGAACCAGGATCTTGAAATGAACCCTGAAGTTGACTGGCAGCCAGTGAAGCTGGAGGAGAAGCGGGGTGATGTGGGTGTGTTTGGAGGACTTGGTCAGAAGCCGAGCACAGGCGTTCTGAACCACCTGTAGACGGTTCAGGGAGGTTCTGCTCAGACACGTGAAAAGAGAGTTACAGTAGTCTAAGCGTGAGGAGATGAAGGTGTGGAGAACTGTCTCAAGTTCAGAGCGGGACAGAATGGGACTCAGCTTAGCAACGTTCCTGAGATGGAAGAAGGAAGAGCGAACAAGAGAACTGACATGAGAATCCAGGGTGAGAGCTGGGTCAAAGGTCACGCCAAGATTCCTGACAGAGGGTTTGGTGTGGGAAGCAAGCTGACCAAGAGAGTCTCTGACTTTGGGAACCAGCTTGTCTGGGGCACAGATGAGGATCTCAGTCTTATCTTCATTCAGCTGAAGAAAGCTCCCACCATCCAGGTTTTGATAGAGTCTAAGCAGGTGTGTAACAGCTGCAGCTTAGACATCTCATGGGGCTTAAAGGAGATGTACAGTTGGATGTCATCTGCATAAAGATGGTAGGAGATTCCTTTGAAGGAGCTCAGGATGTGCTGAAGAGGAAGCAAATAGAGGAGGAAGAGCAGAGGCCCCAGCACAGAACCTTGTGGGACACCATGGGTAAGGGAGGTGGTGGAGGACCTAAACTTGGAGACGGCCACAGAAAAGGAGCACTCAGAGAGATAAGAGGAGAACCACTCCAGAGCAGATCCTGATAGGCCTACCCAGTCTCTCAGCCTCTCCAGTAGCAGGTGATGGTCAACAGTGTCAAAGGCTGCAGTCAGGTCCAGCAGGACCAGAACAGAACAGTCCCCTGCATCACTGTGAGTCAGAAGGTCATTAGAGACCCTAAGAAGAGCTGTTTCAGTAGAATGAGCTCTACGAAAACCTGACTGGAAGCTATCATAGATGTTATGTTCATCAAGAGCAGCTGTGAGTTGTTTAGACTAGTGAGAGCAGCCATGCTGTTTAGAGACAGTGTCCCAAAGAGACCCTCTGCTTCTGTCTCTTGTCTTGTCTTGAGACAGTGTCCATGCAGACAAGACGAGAGACCGAAGCAGAGGGTCTCTTTGCGAGTGACGAGGGTGGATCAGGGATGAGTCCAGAGGGAAAGCTCTTGTTAGATGTTATGGTGATAAAGTCAGAGAGGACAGACTGAGATGGTTTGGACATGTCCAGAGGAGAGACAATGAGGACATAGGCGGAGGCTCAGGGTGGAGCCACCAGGCAGGAGGCTGGGAGAAAGACCAACAAGGAGAAAGAGGGCATGAAGTTAGCTGGAGGAGGGTAGAGGAAGCAGAGCACCGGACTAAACGAAGACAGATGATTGGCTGTGGAGACACCTGATGGACACGAGCACAGAAACAGAAGTGTTGTAGAGTTGTAATAAAACAACCTAAACTAATAATGTAGACCTTTGTCCCAAAAGCAGCTCTGTTTTTACAGCTCTACGTCTCAGGCAGACGCCACAGAGGCAGCTGGACTTTACACCACTGAACTTTTAATCACATGACATGTTTTATTTCATTCAAACGACTCGGAGCTCCACCTGGCGTCGTTGTTGTTCCCCACACAGTCTCAGAGGCTCAAGCCGATTCCCATCACCTCACAGCCGTTAGACAGGCAGATGTGAGGAGCTGTTGTCTAAGAGGGCTTCACCGGTGCTGCCCTGGGACATGGCGGGAGACAGGTCCCTCCAACCACCCCTGACAGGTGAAGAGGGTCACGTGTCTTTCCCAAGGACACGAGTCAGAAGAAGGGCTTATGAGCGAGGAAATGTACTTGGTGCATAAAAGAGAAGCAAACATAGGAAGTAAGAATACACTCATCATAAAGTGGTGGTTATTAGAGAAGCAGCTACTTTATCCAAGACTGTGTAGGTTCTGGTCAGAGCGGGTCAGTTCAGGTGCAAACACAACACCGGGTCATGTGACTGGAACCAGGTGACTGGAGTGGGCGGGTCTGCGATTGTTGTTCATGAGTCCAACAGCAGAGGGGAAGAAGTCCAAAGGGGTTCTGGTCCAAATGGATCTGAGCCTCTTGCCCGATGGGAGCAAGTCATGAACACTGTCCCGGACACGGGTCAGCGGTGATCCGACCTGGAGGTGTGCAGGTCCTGTGTGGAGGGGAGTTTGCAGCCATTAGGCGTGTTTCCACTACCAGAACTTCAGGGTTGATTTACAGGGACCTCCCGACGTGCGCGTGTCCACCTGACCGGGTCCTTTTCAGGAGCCTTCGGAGTAGCTGCTCCGGAGGAGGTACTGGAACGGCCCGGTGGAGCAGCCGAGCAGAACCTCCGATTGGTTGCAACTCAGTAGAAAATGACAAAAGCAGACGTCCAAAACAACCAGCAGCACTAAAATTAGAAGAGTAGCTGGTGGAAAAAGCACCGATCCGTTTAAACTCTAATGCCCGACACCGGGAAACTCGCTGGAATTCCCCCACAGCTGGTGGAAAAACGTGGAATTCCCCCACAGACGTAATTAACGCGCATCTCGCTAAACTCTGAGCTGCTCTTGTCCCCTGAATGGAGTAAATTATGATATATTCTATAAAATAAACGCTTTAATGTTATTAATGTTACTTTGGCGCCTTTGGGGCTGATCAGTGACATCACTCGCTGCCAAAGCAGTCGTGATTCGCTGACGTCTGCAAGTTCTGAAAGGACCGGATCAGAATGGAGACAACAGCTGAGAGGACCGGGACATCCTTTCTCCGGGTCACGTTCCCCATCCCGGGAACTACCCTGGAGCTCTGCTCATGGAAACATGCCTATTGACTGTCATAGATGGAGCCTGGGTTTGAACCAGCAACCTACCAATTAAAGGGTGAACATGTTCAGTAAAGAAGCCAAAACTGATAAAAGTTGTCGTAAAACTTTTAACGAGCTTCAAGTTAGCTCCATCGGGTATTTAGTTGCTCCACGTGCAACAAAGATGATGGAGTTCAGCATCGCAAAGTCTGAGGTGGTGGTTCCTGACTGGAAAAGGGGTTGCCAACTCTGGGAGGGGGGGGGGAGGTCTTCCCTTAATCAGGTACGCACAGGTACGGTGTGTTCACATCTGGACAGCTCAGCTTTTATGCATGCTCAACCAGCTGAACGTTCAGCCCTCTTCCCCAGTGGGGCCGCTTCGGGCTTAACTGGTCCAACACACCCACTGCCCACTGACTGGCCAGCTCAAGTTCACTTCTACCGTCATAGTCCCATTAGTAGCATGAAATAGTCCTCGCCGTCTCCATACTGAGGAGTAAACATCTCCTGTGACTGAAGCCATCGCTCGGTCTCCTCCTCACTGAGACGTTCTGTGAGGAGCACACCGAGCTGCACGGCGCCAGAGCGGACTCAGCAGTCTGGACCAGTGTCAGAGACATGGTCTCCAAAAGCAACGCTGCTAGCAGCTGCCTTTCTGAGCTTAAGGGAGAAACCACGGACCTCCCCGCACGTCTTTGCCCTGCCCACGTGCCCAGAGATTTCCACGTTCCTGTGGGGTCGAGGTGGCTGTGCTGGAGGAGAAGGATGCAAATCAATGTCCTCATTACAAAAGGAGACAACGCATGTTGACTTGGTGATGGAGAGATGGAGGGGTACGGAGAATGAGATGAGGAGATGGTCAGTGAACAGGAGCTGATCCGCAGTGCAGTTTGGAGGAGACGGGCCGGAACAGCAACTTAAATCCAGAGTGACCTTTAACGTGCATGGTACAATTGATGTATTCATAAAAACCAAAGCAGTGTTTACTTCAGCTCCTACTTTCTGTGCTCCAATTCCTCTTAAAACCTGTTTTTTCCTGTCACTGATCTCTGGATTCTGTGATTTTGTTGGTTAAGGTCAGGGACCGTTGCTAATGTTTGGATTCTTGGACCTTTATCTGGAAAGCAGATCTTTCAGATCTGACAGAGGCAGCTCAGCTAAAGTGTAAGCTACTTTTAACGTTATCTTCTTCGGCCATCGCACAAACCACCTCTCCAAATAACATCACCCCCTACAGCCCTCCCACAATGCAACAGTCTTCTGTGTGACTTCCAAAGGTCACAATCCCCAAAATGTTGTCTTCTGCTGACAAACCCAAAAGGTTCCCTATTCCAGTTCATCAACCAGCAAAGACATAAACTGTAATCATAGCCGGAGAACCCAGAACAGCAGGTGTTTACGATCCATCCCTCTCCAGGATTCAGGTCAGGGTGCCATGTTAAATGTCCGCTCCATCTCAAACAAGTCCTTTATGTTAAATGAGCTGTTCACCGGAGAAAGGTTGGACTATTATTTCTTACAGAGACGCGGCAGCAAGAAGGCCATTTTGTACATTTAACTGAAACATGTCCACCAGACTGCTCTGTGTTTACCACGCCACGCCCGACCCGTCCTGGTGGAGGTCTTGCTGTGGTCTTTAAGGACAAACATGTCTAATCTGGTGAAAAATGGCCCTTTCACAACTTTTGAATGTCAGGTCATCAAAGCAGGGTCACACAATGTATTTCACTGTATTTTAACCTACCGACCTCCCGGTCCAGCTGCCCTGCACTCCGCTGTTTTTGCGGTCGGTAGATCTTTTAGAACTGCAGTTCAAAGGTAACTCATGAGGTGAATATATATGAACCCAGGTAGCAGTTTCTCTTTAGGACTGAGAGGAGATGCAGGAAGATAATAAACAGACAGGACAGAAAAATAGTCAAATAAAAACAAGTTAGTTTTTGTACCTGCTGGTTGCAACAAACAGACACCATTGAAGGTAATCAGAAGTGAGGAACAGAAAATGAAATAATTATTTTAATGTTTAGAGCAGCAGGAACTCCGAGAGGCTGCAGGCGCATCAGTGAGTTTGTGGCTGCTGCGCAAGGGGAGGGGGGAGAGGGCTGAAGCAGGGGGAGGGGGGAGAGGGCTGAAGCAGGGGGAGGGGGGAGAGGGCTGAAGCAGGGGGAGGGGGAGGTGGAGAGGGCTGAAGCAGGGGGGGGAGAGGGCTGAAGCAGGGGGAGGGGGGAGAGGGCTGAAGCAGGGGGGGGGAGAGGGCTGAAGCAGGGGGAGGGGGGGAGAGGGCTGAAGCAGGGGGGGGAGAGGGCTGAAGCAGGGGGAGGGGGGAGAGGGCTGAAGCAGAAACTACCGTTGTTAAAAGAAATGTGTTTAACTTTGAAATTGTGGACGCAATTTTAATTGTCAAAAACTCCAGCGAACCATTAGTTCATTTTGCTCAAATAGAAATAGAGGCCTGCCTCTAATTCTGGCCCACCTTCCAATAAAGGCCTGGAGCTTGATGAGCTTGAGTCAAATACAGGCCCGGGCCTGTATTAGAGGATTTACGGTATTTGACAGCAGCTCAGTTCAGGGTGATGATCCAAGCTTGTTCATCCAGTCATTGGATAAACAATGCTGCAGCATCTTAGCTAAATTAGCTCCTGTTAAGCAGATCGTTTTATCTAACAAGAGGACAAGTCCTTGGATTAATATGAACACTTACAGTCTCAGAAGGACACGCCGCAGAGCCGAGAGACGATGGAAGTCAACTAGATTAAAGTGCAGCCTTTGGCTTTCTAAAGAACTGATAACATCCCAGAATGAGAGGGTGAAAACTTCCAGGGCCACTCTCTCTGCTCATGTTGCAAGCCAAATTTACCGGGCTAACTCGACTCTTAGTTTAGATGTTTCAAATTTTCAGGGTTTGACTTACAATCGGTATAGTGGGCGTGGCATTAATTACCAACAAACCCCCTTAAATATGCAGAGAGTTGAACTGCAATCACCAAAATACCCAGGGCTTCTAATTCTGACAAAGTTAGCTTTACGTAGAAATAAGGAGGCTCAAACACACCTACACACACCCCCAGTCCATGAAGCTTATGTACACTTCAGGTTAAGACCCTTGCCAGCTGTTCCTTTTATGCTGAGGAGACACCTGACTTTACCTGTAGCCTAGGATGGAGGAAACATCTTATATCAATGACACCTTGGGGTGGAATTTATAACCAGCATCTCACCTTTGCTCGGTCACCGACAGGAGGAGACCCCACTCGTAAATCCTTTTTTTGTCCCTCAAATCCGAGGAACTGGGTTTTATTACTCACCGATGAAAAAAGAATAATAATCCAAACGAAACACCGACACAGCGTTGTGAGCCAAGAGGAGGTTAGGACCCAAAGATGCAGAGACTCCAGACGACACAGGGTTGGTAGAAAAAACGTGAAAATCCTTTAAGAGTAAATCCAAAAGAGGCAGGCAGCCAAAAACCAAAAAGCCCTAATGACAAACCTAGAGATATCCAAAAACACAAGAGACCAAGAGATACAAGATCTAGAGAGGGTAACGAGACGAGGCTGACACAAACAAAGACCCAACACCGCACTGAGACGCAGACAGGGTTAATCCACCGGGGCAGGGTGAGTGGGAGATGAGCTGCAGGTGCGTGGGGAGAGACACCTGGTGGCAACAATGAACTAATCAGGGAGAGGAAAGTGAGCAGAGGAGGGGAAACTAACATGACCTAAGAACAAAACATAAAGCCAAGAAGAGCAAGATAAATAACTAATGATCAAAGGAGGAAGGAGAACGAAAAAAAACTGGCGGGGAAAGAAACACGCTAAAAGAGACTACTTCAATGAAAAGCTGAACCTACAGAGGGGTGACTAGGGGAGACCAACGGGAGCACAGGACCTGGGAGGGAGAACCTGGAGGGGCTGCAGACCAGGAGACACATGAGGGACACAAGGAGACGCAGGAGGAACACAAGGAGACACATGGGGGACACAAGGAGACACAGGAGGAACACAAGGAGACACATGGGGGACACAAGGAGACACATGAGGGACACAAGGAGACACATGAGGGACACAAGGAGACACATGAGGGACACAAGGAGACGCATGAGGAACACAAGGAGACACATGGGGGACACAAGGAGACACAGGGGGAACACAAGGAGACACATGGGGGACACAAGGAGACACATGAGGAACACAAGGAGACACATGGGGGACACAAGGAGACACATGGGGGACACAAGGAGACACATGAGGAACACAAGGAGACACATGGGGGACACAAGGAGACACATGGGGGACACAAGGAGACACATGGGGGACACAAGGAGACACATGAGGAACACAAGGAGACACATGAGGAACACAAGGAGACACATGGGGGACACAAGGAGACACATGGGGACACAAGGAGACACATGAGGAACACAAGGAGACACATGAGGAACACAAGGAGACACATGGGGGACACAAGGAGACACAGGAGGAACACAAGGAGACACATGGGGGACACAAGGAGACACATGAGGAACACAAGGAGACACATGAGGAACACAAGGAGACACATGGGGGACACAAGGAGACACAGGAGGAACACAAGGAGACACATGGGGGACACAAGGAGACACATGAGGAACACAAGGAGACACATGGGGGACACAAGGAGACACATGAGGAACACAAGGAGACACATGAGGAACACAAGGAGACACATGGGGGACACAAGGAGACACATGAGGAACACAAGGAGACACATGAGGAACACAAGGAGACACATGGGGGACACAAGGAGACACATGAGGAACACAAGGAGACACATGGGGGACACAAGGAGACACATGAGGAACACAAGGAGACACATGAGGAACACAAGGAGACACATGGGGGACACAAGGAGACACAGGAGGAACACAAGGAGACACATGGGGGACACAAGGAGACACATGAGGAACACAAGGAGACACATGAGGAACACAAGGAGACACATGAGGAACACAAGGAGACACATGGGGGACACAAGGAGACACAGGAGGAACACAAGGAGACACATGGGGGACACAAGGAGACACATGAGGAACACAAGGAGACACATGGGGGACACAAGGAGACACATGAGGAACACAAGGAGACACATGAGGAACACAAGGAGACACATGGGGGACACAAGGAGACACATGAGGAACACAAGGAGACACATGAGGAACACAAGGAGACACATGGGGGACACAAGGAGACACATGAGGAACACAAGGAGACACATGAGGAACACAAGGAGACACATGGGGGACACAAGGAGACACAGGAGGAACACAAGGAGACACATGGGGGACACAAGGAGACACATGGGGACACAAGGAGACACATGAGGAACACAAGGAGACACATGAGGAACACAAGGAGACACAGGAGGAACACAAGGAGACACAGGAGGAACACAAGGAGACACATGGGGGACACAAGGAGACACATGAGGAACACAAGGAGACGCATGAGGAACACAAGGAGACACATGAGGGACACAAGGAGACACATGAGGAACACAAGGAGACACATGAGGAACACAAGGAGACACATGGGGGACACAAGGAGACACATGAGGAACACAAGGAGACACATGGGGGACACAAGGAGACACATGAGGAACACAAGGAGACACATGAGGAACACAAGGAGACACATGGGGGACACAAGGAGACACATGAGGAACACAAGGAGACACATGAGGAACACAAGGAGACACATGAGGAACACAAGGAGACACATGAGGAACACAAGGAGACGCATGAGGAACACAAGGAGACACATGAGGGACACAAGGAGACACATGAGGAACACAAGGAGACACATGAGGAACACAAGGAGACACATGGGGGACACAAGGAGACACATGAGGAACACAAGGAGACACATGGGGGACACAAGGAGACACATGAGGAACACAAGGAGACACATGGGGGACACAAGGAGACACATGAGGAACACAAGGAGACACATGAGGAACACAAGGAGACACATGAGGAACACAAGGAGACACATGAGGAACACAAGGAGACACATGAGGAACACAAGGAGACACATGGGGGAGACGCAGATGCAGACCATGACAAGCAGGTTAAAACGTGAAACAACTCTTTGCCAATAAACCGAGTTATAGCAAAGTTGAGCTGAATAAGCTCTCCAAAAAGGACACTAGGTCAGATTAACACAGACAAAAAGCTCAAAGCAAAAGCTTCCTTCTTTCCATCTCTACCTCACACACTCCTCCCATTAAAGGCAACCCCTTCCCACAGACTCAGCAACTCTCTTTTATTCACTCTGTCCTCCTCCCCGCTGCAGTCTTCAGGGGGTGCATTTCCATGGCAACACTCCCTGCCCATGAAGCTCAATGTCTGATCACTTCTGGTCACATGATCTTCCTCTTCTCAGCGCCTCCCACAGGCTCCCGTTCTTCTCCTTTGGGATTACATCACCTTCTGTCATAGCCATTGGTCAGTAGAGGGGGACGTGGCTCATGAGTACCCCTTCCTTTTCTTCTGCCCAGGGTCAAATGTCACCTCCTCTTTGCTAGACAAGATCTCTTATTTATATGTTTATAGCATCTGGACCAACTCCACAGAGGATAAAAGATAACATACATGCTAACCCCAACTAGCCTGGCAAGCCAGACTAAATAAATGTATTATTTAGTCTGGCCACGCTCCATTGACGGCTCTCGGTTGTGGGGCGGGTTCTACCGTTGCCTTTCAAATGATCTCCGCATTCCACTGGACAATGAATGTGACATACTCTTGTTTCACTCTGTTGCATCATCCCACCCACCAGGCATATAGAGTGCCCTGATTGGCCCACAAAGCAGATAAAGCTCTGTGATTTGTTCACTAAGCAGATAGAGCACTAAGATTGGCCCACCGTTATGGACCAATCACAGCTCTTTATGTGTTTGAAACCCCTCTAGAGAGCTGTGATTGGCTAGCCAGAGTCCTGGTAGGAGCTGCTGAGGTTCCAATGGAGCATGTCTAGACCATTCTTTGCAAAGCAAGAATTTGGTCTAGTTCACTAGGCTAAACCCCAACATCTTTCCAGGTCAAAGCAGGTTATATCCACAACATGAATCATAGGACCATATCAGCAGAGTGAAGGCACGTCACTCATTTACAATATCACAGTTCAGGGGGCTAGACGGCTGCCTGGACACACACACACACACACACACACACACACACACACAGATACGCCTTGTAGAGCCTAGAATTGACTTCACATAATGAGACATAATCCAGACGTAATTCCATTCATTAACAAGTCTGATTATACTCCAGACAACACCCCCCGTTGAAATCAATTATACGGCATCAAGGGAAGCTGAGGAACGACCTGCACATTCAGATTTCCTTGACACATGCACATTTGCTGGGGTCTCGGCTGCAGGCCACTCGTCATCCTGCCCGTTGAAGCTCGAGGTTCATTTCTGCACGCAATGACCTCCGTGCCTTCCCTGAAATGAAAACGCACGCAGGGAAGCCCACGTTCCCCAGGCATTATTGGATGTGACACACAATCAAAGTGCTGGATGAGTTCTGATCTGGTGATTCTCTTGAGTATGCCCACTCTTGTCTCCATTCCTTCACTTGAACGGTTCCTCCCCCCTTGGGAGAGCAGGTCCACCAGTAGATCTACCTTCTCGATGGCCTCTGTAGCCGTTTTCAGTCCGAACACTCCTCCCTTTCCTCTCCAAGCAGGAGGTAGGGTTTCCTGTTGCATCTGGGGAGACACCTCAGAGAGGTAAAGAGTTTTGCAACAGCAAATAAAATGAAAATCCTCTCACCACCAACACTGGGGTTTTAGCCTACTGCCATAAACCAGAGATCCTCAAGAAAGCAACTCTCATTGCTCCTTGGGGGGGGGGGGGGGGGGGGCTGACAAGTCAGGCTCATCAAAACCCGCCAGTGGCACCGAGCAGGGCGGGGGGTCCAACCATCACCAGGGGACAACAAGGCCAGGTCCAGATCATGCTGCCAGCTCTTTCCTGGGATTTGCTACGCTTTCATCGCCACCTGCGACGCCTCATCCTCAACCCAGAATGATGAAAAATCCAACGCTGCACAACTGGCAGCGAGGGGCGGCACGAGAAGAGGAATTGGAGGTTTCCCCACCATCCACGAAGGTTGTTCCAAGCTGGTCAGCAGAGGATTGAAGCTCCAACAATCTCTCACACCTCCGGTTGGACGGGGGGGGGGGGGGGGGGTATAATGGTTTAGCGAGCACAGTGACTCCAAGATACGGTTCCACGGCCTTCACCGGTCACAGTCCCGTCCAGGCTGGGATAGGGAGAAAGAGTTTCCATAGCGACACCAGCTTTCCACATTTCTTCTTAGGGGGTAGTTTTCACTTCAGCCTCACAGGCTCAAGGGCACCAACACGAGTGCATCCCTCACAAAAAACGTCAGAAGTACCATAAAGGAAAAAGACATAGAGGAGACAGACAGCAAGCCACACACACCGGTGCCATCTTGTCCAACTAATCCAACTCATTTCAGACAGGTCCTGGGGGGTGCGTGGGAGTTCGTCCAACCAGTCTCACTTGTAAGTCGCTTTGGACAAAAGCGTCTGCTAAATACATAAACATGAACATGTGTTTTGTGGATTTTGAGACGGTGTTCGACCGCATCCCTCGGGGGGCCTGTGGGGGGTACTCCAGGGTACCAGGCCCTCTGATACGGGCTGTTAGGTCCCTGTATGACCGGTGTCAGAGCTTGGTCCACATAGCCGGCAGTAAGTCGGGCTCGTTCCCAGTGAGAGTTGGACTTCGCCAAGGCTGCCCTTTGTCACCGATTCTGTTCATAACCTTATGGACGGGATTTCTAGGTGCAGCCGTGGTGTGGAGCGATCTGTTTTGGTGGCCGAAGGATTGAGTCTTGAGTTTTTTGTAGATGATGTGGTGCTGTTGGCTTCCTCAGAACGTGATCTCCAGCTCTCACTGGAGAGTCAGTTCCTCTAAATCTGAGACCATGGTCTTGAGTCAAAAGGGTAGAACGCCTTCTCCGGGTCAGGGATGAGGTCCTGCCCCAAGTGGAGGAGTTTAAGTATCTCTGGGTCTTGTTCACGAGTGAGGGAAAGATGGAACGCGGGATCGACAGGCAGATTGGCGCTGCGTCTGCAGTGATGGGGGCGTTGTACCGGCCTTTCGTGGTGGTCGTTACCCTCACCTATGGGCATGATACAAGCGGCCGAAATCAGTTTTCTCCGCAGGGTGGCTGGGCTCTCCCTTAGAGATAGGGTGAGGATCTCGGTCATCCGGGAGGGGCTCGGAGTAGACCCGCTGCTCCTCCACATCGAGAGGAGCCAGTTGAGGTGGCTCGGGCATCTGGTCAGGATGCCTCCTGGACGCCTCCCTGGTGAGGTTTTCCGGGCACGTCCAAACGGGAGGAGACCAAAAGGTAGACCCAGGACACGGTGGAGGGACTATGTCTCTCACCTGGCCAGGGAACACCTTGGGATTCCCCCGGAGGAGCTGGCCCAAGTGGCTGGGGAGAGGGAAGTCTGGGCCTCTCGACTTAGGCTACTGCCCCCGCGACTCGACTCCGGATAAGCGGATGAAAATGGATGGATGGATGGATGGATGGATGGATGGATGGATGGATGGATGGGTGGATGGATGGATGGATGGATGGATGGATGGATGAAAATGGATGGATGGATGGATGGATGGATGGATGAAAATGGATGGATGGATGGATGGATGGATGGATGGATGAAAATGGATGGATGGATGGATGGATGGATGAAAATGGATGGATGGATGGATGGATGAAAATGGATGGATGGATGGATGGATGGATGGATGAAAATGGATGGATGGATGGATGGGTGGATGGATGGATGGATGGATGGATGAAAATGGATGGATGGATGGATGGGTGGATGGATGGATGGATGGATGGATGGATGGATGGATGAAAATGGATGGATGGATGGATGGATGGATGGATGGATGGATGAAAATGGATGGATGGATGGATGGGTGGATGGATGGATGGATGGATGGATGGATGGATGGATGGATGAAAATGGATGGATGGATGGATGGATGGATGGATGGATGGATGGATGGATGGATGAAAATGGATGGATGGATGGATGGATGGATGAAAATGGATGGATGGATGGATGGGTGGATGGATGGATGGATGGATGGATGAAAATGGATGGATGAAAATGGATGGATGGATGGATGGATGGATGAAAATGGATGGATGAAAATGGATGGATGGATGGATGGATGGATGAAAATGGATGGATGGATGGATGGGTGGATGGATGGATGGATGGATGGATGAAAATGGATGGATGAAAATGGATGGATGGATGGATGGATGGATGGATGGATGGATGGATGGATGGATGAAAATGGATGGATGGATGGATGGTTATTTAAAGTGAACACATTTTACTGGACAAAAATAAACAGTTTCATGTGTCATTTGCAGAAACGCTGCAGGTTACATGTAAATAAGTACGTGTTCCAGAAAGTCTTGTTCTTCTGCTCCGGAACGGTCATGTGTCCTCGAGCATGTCCAAGGCTGACTGCTAATGAAGTTTCTTTTGGGGCGGGGTCAGCTAATGTCAGACATGTTTTCATGTAGAGTTCATCTTCATGTTCAGGCCGCTTCACAAGAGCAAGAAACAAGAAATAACTGTCAATGTTTCAAGTATTTTTAATATGAAACTAAACATTTAACACATTTAAGGCCAGTTAAACATTTCAAAACAAGACAAGTCTGTCGGGAACGTCTTCCTTGTGGTGAGAGAACTTAGTAAAGTCAAAAAGATGAATGCAAGTGCAGCTAAAGTGAATCAGAAATGAAAATAAACACAACATGTTTCTATAAAAGCACAAATACTTCACATGTAGTGCTGTAGTCATGCAGAGCAGCTATGTGCACACACACACACACACACACACACACACACACACACACACACACACATTTTAGCAGACCTGCCTACCTGTACACATTTTGCATAGCCAGTCAGGGGCGGATTAAGGACTGAAGAAGATCCGGGGCTTAACACGCGCGCGCGTGTGCGCACGCACGCACGCACGCACGCACGCACGCACACACACACACACACACACACACACACACACACACACACACACACACACACGTGGCACGTACTAGTCAACATATATATATATATATCTTGTACCACATAACTTTTAATCTGAAGCTACATATGAAGCATATTCAGGGCAGAGTATTGTTCCTGTTAGTGTTTAGTGTGAGATGATAGTAAATATTCCCGCTCTTTCTCCAACAACTTTACCTGATAAGCTAACTTTAGACAAACCAGCAGCACAACAAATATTTTCAAATAAGACTCACAAACCTGAGTCAGCACCAGTCTCATCAAAGCTGGGGTTCTGTCGCCGTACTTTTGGTCTAAAACACGTCCTTATGTCCATCTTCACTCATGCGTTTCAGGCAGAGAGTGTAGAAGAAGCCGGCTGCTGAAGGGCTTCTTCTTCAGTGGTGGAGGCTCAGGCAGGCTGTATACAAACTACTGCCAGCTGCGCCCTCTCTGTTGGACTTTGGTACTGCATGTTACTTCCACATTTGAGATCCGGGGCTTCAGCCCAAGTAGCCGGGCCTAACGCCGCCCCTGTAGCCAGTACCCAGTTTGGCATCTATTTACGCTGGTACGACTCACCCCTTTAAACTACGCAGAAAGCTGAGGATACGTGTGGTAGTCATGTCTGACAACACGACTCAGCGGCGTGGTGAACACGTTTAAGCCAATCATCAGAGAAAAACAATTCAGCCTAACCTACAGTATAGTGTAAAACCCCGCCCCCCTCCTCCCTGCTTCGCCCTGCCCTCTGCTCCTCTCTCCCTCCGGTTCGCCACTCGCTGCTGTTCTGATAAGGTAAACTCTGTGTGTGTGTGTGTGTGTGTGTGTGTGTGTGTGTGTGTGTGTGTGTGTGTGTGTGTGTGTGTGTGTGTGTGTGTGTGTGTGTGTGTGTGCATTTATAGGTTTTTGTGGACAAATTTGAACTTTTACCTGTAGTGTGGACATTATTACCCTGTGGGGACATCTGGCTGGTCCACACCATGACAAAATACCCTGAAGCAGACCTGCCAACCTCGTCAAAAATTTTTTGAGTACCACTTGTGCGTCATTTTTTCACAAACTTTTGCAACTTCATTGCTTTTCACGCTGTAATCTCCCCATTGACTGGATGGAAAATTTTACACACACACACACACACACACACACACACACACACACACACACACACACACACACACACACACACACACACACACACACACACACACACACACACTTGTCCACAGTTCTTATTTTGACTAGTAAGGTTATAGACGTTTTTACAGGTTGACCTGACTCCAAAGTATCGTGTATTTTAATATGACACAGTAAAACTCTAAAGTTTCCTGATATAATATTTGTGCTTATTCAAGTTCAAATTCAAAGATACTTTATTAATCCCAGAGGGAAATTAGAGTTTCAGTACACACAATTCAGAGGTCAGACATACATACATACACACATGACAGGAGTTGGTGACTGTGGTCATTCGCAACCCGAGTCGCGCTACCTTAATAGAGATCAGAGGTTTACATGAGGATTGGTTCAGGTGGAGGGAAAAACGATACTTCAGAGTTACCCTCCACCGGGGGGGCAGCTTTGCTCTGCTAAAAACACCTCAGACAGAAATGCAACAGACTTCAGACATTACACAACATAAGTGTCCACTAGGTGGGGAGGTAGGGTTGGGGACTCTCCTCACATCAGTGCATGCAGCCGCGATGAGCAGCGCTCGTCACCTCCGATTGGACAGGGGAAGGAGGTAATTGGGTTAGGGAGCACAGTGAAATGATTCAACGGCCTTCACCGGTCGCAGTCCTGTCCATTAGGACAACCGCGTCGACACGCCATGGAAGGAGCCTTACGTCTTCCTTTTGAGAAGTTGAACTTAGTGTTTCATGTTCCGAACTACGTTACTACGCTCCGGACCTGGACTTCAAGATACTCATCAACGTAAGACTGAAACCATCCTGACCAACGGAAGAGGACTCTGACTTTCAAACCAACTCTCCAACCGGGACCCTCAGTCCACGGACGAGCCCTCTGATGAAGAACGCCTGGTCTGCCTCAGCTCGGCCATGGTGAGAGCTGCGTAATCACACCTTCATTTTCCCTCCTTCACTGAAAGACTCGTCTGCACCTTGGAGCTTTATTCTAAATTCACCTGATGTTTCCATACACCGAACTGGTGTTGTCTGTGTATTATATGGTTTACTAACCCTTCCCAATCTCCTTACAGGAACTGCCATAAGTCGTAGGATTATGCATCACAGTAAATTCATGTCGGTATGTATGGAATAGCTTCTTAAGGTTATAACTGTGTTGGTTTAGCTGATTCTATTCTCTGTCCCTGTGAACTGCTGTAAGATAGTATTGTCAGTTGTGTTGACTTATTGTGTCTGTTCTTATTATTCATCTGTTCTTATTATTCATCTGTTCTTATTATTCATCTGTTCTTATTATTCATCTGTTCTTATTATTTAGCTGATTTTTGTATGGAATGGTTCTTTGGACAAGCTAACAGGATTGAGATTACGATCCACAGTAGACGTGTGATTGCAGCGCCTCGTGCTGTGTTTGTCTTATCGTGTTGATTCTGAACCTTTCATATCTGATGGTGGTGTTTTTACTTTACTTATTATTTTTCTTGTTTTGATGCTCATCGTTTTTGACTTCAGTTAATTGCTTAGTATGAGGATTGCTGTATAGCCACTAACACTAGTCAGTGACTTGATGCAATTTGCTGGGTTCCTTATATAGGAAACATTATTTCTGATTGGCTTAATGAACTGACCTGGACTGGAATGTTTATTATGTGAAGTGCCTTGAGACGACTCTTGTCGTGATTTGGCGCTTTATAAATAAACTTGAATTGAAATGAATTGAATTGAATTAACCTGTTGGCCCTCATGACTACTGAGATGATCGCCTTTCCTGGTTTACCCCTCTTCTATTGCTTGATTTGTGATTCATGTAGCTTTCATAGTGACAAGTTAGAGAAGTGACACACACACACACACACACACACACACACACACAATCTCTCCCTCTCTATAAATAAACTCTGTGACCAGATGTTCGGTGCATCTGCCGCAGTTATAACTGTTTGACTTGTTCATTGTCTTCTTTTCTCTCCGACTACAGGAAATGGGTTATTGATAAAATCCATGACGACCTCCGGTTGGACGGGGGGAGAGAGATAATGGGTTAGAGAGCACAGTGACTCCTGGAAACAATTCCACGGCCTTCACCGGTCACAGTCCCGCCCAGGCTGGGATAGGGAGAAAGGGTTTCCATGGCGACGGCAGCATTCCACATTTCTTGTGAGGGGGTAGTTTTCACTTCAGCCTCACAGGCTCAAGGGCAGCAGATTCAGATAAGGATTGTTTTGGGGACAGACGGAGATAATTTCCTCTCTGCATTAGAGTTCTGTTGGCCTTCAACCCCTCTAGACCCAATAATGGCGTGGTGAATCCATCCCAATCCGTGCTGACCCGTCCACTCGCTCCTTGATGGAATCCACCTTCTGTGCCAGAGTCTGAATCTCAGCCAAAGCTCCAAGCTTATCTCATCCAGACACCAACACCACGAATATCCAGACGTCTTCAGAATCCTCTACAGACAGCTGAGAGGCAGATCAGGTCCCACTGTTCCCAGGAGTCCATGACATGCCCAGCTGGCTCTGTCCCAGAGGGGCACCCGGGAGCCCCTTCTCCCGTTTTCATCGTTGGAAAAATATTGTCAATCATGTTGAGAGACCAGCTGACCAGATCCATTTTTAATCATTTCCAGTTTCCAGAAAAAATGCAGAAAGCGCCGAGCACAGACAGACAAAGAGCCTTGGGACGAGGAGGGAGGGAGAGGAGAAAAGCGTCTGTACTCTCCAAGAGCCGGAAGAAGAAGTCGGATGTGGAACAGGGTTAGGGTTAGTTCTCCTGTGAGAACATTCCCGACCATCCCACACACATGGATGTGTCACCTGAAGCTTACAGACGCTCCATGAAGAGCTGCGTTGGGAACAGGACGATCTTTTCTCTGTCTGAGTAGACGTGCGTTGCTCACAGTGGCTGTTTCTCTGTGTCTTCATAACATCATCAGGCTTAAGTCCCATCAGTCATCACACACTCGGTGCGTTTCCACGCACATCAGACGCCGGTCAGTGCGCTCGTGACTGCGCTGACTGGAGGCATTCATCTCTGCATGTGACCCATCCCCGTGGGGAGCTGCGAGCTACAGCTGTGGCTGCGCTCGGGAACCATTAGGTACTTTAACCCCCCAGTCCAGCCCAGGGAGGCGTTGGGTCCCATCTGTTCTTCCCAGCTGGAAACCAGTCTGTGTTTTTCAAGCTTTATTTCTCTGAAGCAACCATTCTTCAAGAAAAAAGGGCTTTTTGTGACATCTTCTCAGTTCCTGCAGATGCATCCCTTTAAGAACCCATAGGACCACTGAGGAGAACGCACGTTTCCTGGAAGTCTGTTTACCAGGAACATTAAATGAGTTGATCTGCTTTTACAACCAGATCACAAGTGCTCAGCGTTCAGCCTTCCACGACTAGCTGCTGCTCTCAGCAGTTTCTTCTGGCATTTGTGGTTCTGACGCAGAACAAAGTCAAAATTCGCTGTGGTGGACATGGCATAGAAAACGTTGGCGTTGTCTGGAATGAGCAGCTCTGGAAACAGAAAAACACTGGGTTAGGGTTACGGCTGCATTCCATTTTGGGGGGATGTTGAAGAACATATTTCTGACAGACATCTTCACCTTTTTTCTGTGAGATGACCTGCGCCAGGGTGAAGTCCTGCCCCTTCATGTGCTCCAGGTGGTGCTTCTCCAGAGCCCTCTCAATCACCTGAGTGCTTTTTTCCTGGCTGGTCACCTGGAAAGAACAAAAACAATCACAAGAGTTGTTGAACAAACCTCAGCGAATAAGGAAGTCTGGCCTGGGAACGCCGCAGCGATTTCATTTAGCGTGGCTGAATCTGTAGAAGGAGTGACCACAGTAATATCTTTAAAGAGCCAGCAACGCCTGAATGAACGTATTACTGCTGTGCAGGTGGGTGTCTCATGGTGCTGCAGACACGTGTGATCATTAGTGTGGCAGTTTAGTGCAACTTACTTTAAATGTAATATTTCAGCCCAAAACCATCATTCTGTCTCCATCTTCAGGTTCAATCTCTGCTCCACATTCATGTAGAACCAGCTGTGACCGATGTGACACGCTGGCGCTCTGAGCCGCTCACCTGCTCGAGGAAACGCCCTCCTCCCCTCATCATCTAATGGCCGCGGTTAACAGGAAATCCTCCAGAATGCTGCAGCATCTGTGTCTGCTCTTCTCCTGAGCGGTAAGTCTACTGAGAGTGCGTGCTCACGTGCACGCGCGAACGCGCATGCACTCGTTAACAACTCCGACAGCAGGGGGGTTGAGGGGGTGCGGCCAATCACTGCCTCAGTGCCGCTCTCTCGGTCCGCGAGGCGACGCCTCTTTCAGAAGCATTTTCCTAACAGGAAGTGTGGATGAAATACGTCTCCACCCATGCCTTGAGTCCCACTTTAAGGCCGTTTCTCAATACCCAAGTACACTAGTACCTTCTGTGTACTTGACAAGTACACTAGTACCTTTTGTGTAGGGCTGCTCGATTATGGCAAAAATAATAATCACGATTATCGTGACTGAAATTGAGATCACGATTATTTAGGACGATTTTTCAATTTATGTTGATTTTCTTTGTTTTTATTCAGTCATAAAACTGCTCAGGGCACAATCAGGACAAAAATAAGAAACAAGATGATCACTAAAATAACTCCTGATTCCCAGGATAAAAAGACCAATATACTTATAGCTCATAGTTTATGACCCAAGGGCTATAGACCTTGGTTTAACTCATTTAAGTCTAACCAGTACAGACCCAAATACCAATATCTGGCAAATACTGACAGCAAGAATTATACAGTGGCATTTATAACAAATACATGCAAATAAACTGATGTTCACAAAATGTTGCATAACATTTATTGAGTCATGTCAAGGTGCTGTAGGAGCGTGCACTAGCACCGTGTCCTCAGAGAGATTATTTATCAGCGTGAGGAACTTATTTCTACCTTATTTATAAACTATTTATTTACAAGTCCATCAGTTAATGTAATAAATGTCCCAACCACAGCTGCACCCCCCCACCCCCCAACCCGGTCTCACAGCAATCGGGGCAAGCTGCACGTATGTTTACCGTGCCGCACGCGCACATTTAGCCGTTTTTAGCGGCTCAGGAGTCCGTAGGTACGGTGTGTGTGTCACTCACTCTGGTTAATCCAACAAGGAGCCGGCTCTGAGAGCTGTTTCTTTAGCGACCGACACATCACTACATCATTCCCTTTCCTAATGTCCTGAAGAACGGTCCGGAGCGCAGGCGGAGTGTTTAGCTAACCTGCAGGAAACGTCGACGACAGTTATCCAGAAAGTAGCTAAGGGTTACCAGAGATGTTTCTGAGGTGTTCGCTAGGTACTTTTAAGATTTAAAAAGTCAAGAAGGGGGTCTGAAAAGCTGCTAGAAATAGCGTCAAAGTCGCCAAGTTGGCAACACTGTGGGAGGAGTGCTTCATTTGCAACTCAGGGCAGCGCAAGCGGGAGGAGCAAATAATCGGCTTGTTTAGTTTTTTATAATCGTTCAAAACTCAGATCGTATTCGTGATTAAAATTCGATTAATTGAGCAGCCCTACTTTTGTGTACTTGACAAGTACACTAGTACCTTTTGTGTACTTGACAAGTACAGTGGTACCTTTTGTGTACTTGACAATTACAGTAGTAACTTTTGTGTACTTGACAAGTACAGTGGTACCTTTTGTGTACTTGACAAGTACACTAGTACCTTTTGTGTACTTGACAAGTACAGCAAAAAGTCCATTCTACCGAGTATGGGAGGACGAGGGCCGCTCTGTTTCGTCATGGCAGCAAGCATCGCTGCTTGTTAAACAAAACAACGTGACATAAAAATAAAAGTAAATAAAACAACAATGAATACATATTACTTGAATAAAATTTAGACCACTCTTGATTAAAATTGATAAAACACTAACATTTCCCCGTTAAATGAAGTCAAATGTTTCTTTTCATCAAAACAGATATTTAAAGTGCCACTGCTTTTATTTTGATAGTGGCTTAGCTCATTATAAATAATAAATCATTGAAAAACCCAAATACTCACAGCTAAATGTACACGTTACACACAGCTATTTACAATATCAGACAGCTTTATACTTCTTCCTTTGTATTTCTGATAAAAACACTACAGTACGAGCTTTCTCCTCAGCTGTTTGCAGTATAACGGTTTCCAGCGTCGCATTAGGGGAACCTTCCCTGTCCCCACTCTGCAGAACGCATTAATGCAACCGTGATACAACAGGCGGAGCAGGAACACATCTGAGAACTTTGAGTGAACTTGCCGCGATGCGTACGTAGGATTGGAAGCGTATTTGGGGCAGCGTTGATGAGGTTCCACAAGGACGCGAGTGCACAAGTACAGACCCGTACGCATTTAGAGAAACAGCCCCTGTTCTCAGATTATTTGTTATTATTAGACTAGAGATTATTAGAGATTAGAGAACAGCTGACAAACACCTGAGAAAACCGGGGACAGGGACTCTATCCCAGACCAAGCACACGTGTGAGTATGAACTCACCAGGATGCTTTTGTACATGTTGCCATTGTCATGGCCCAGGTCCACACTGACCCTGATGATGCAGGAGTCGGTCCCCTGTCGGTTGTGCTCCGGCAGTGAGTTCATGGAGATGGAGCGTTTGTACTGACAGCCCAGAGAGGGTCCTGCTCTGTCAGGGCAGTGGTCCGTGCCACAGGGAGAGGAAGACTGTGGACAGGAAGCTTCAGAGGAAGAGGAGGAGGAAGAGACGGTATCGGACATGTTGTTGCAGGAACTGTGGAACGACTGAGAAAGGAGAGGAGAGAAAAACAACAGAAACTGTTCACTAGAGCCGTCACAGGCATGAAGGAAGCCTCTGGAGCTCCCAGGATGTAACGATGGACTGGATCTGAGTGCTGCCTTCGACACCGTAGACCACACCGTTCTTTTAACCCGTCTAAAACAGATCTGCCTCTCTGGCGCTCTCCACAGATGTTCACATCCTACACCACACACCGCACTTTTACGGTGAGTTAGGACAGCTGTTCCTCGCGGGTCCATGGGATTACACGTGGTGTGCCCCAGGGTTCACCAGAAGCTTTGGTCAGGGCGAAGAACACCCAACAGTTGCATCAGATATTTTCTCCACTAGATCAACAACAGCCAGAGAAGTTCTCCGATCACGTCTAAAACCAGACTGCTGTTCACACAGAACATCACGATGCTCACTAAAGTCACAAAATCTTTTATGAAATAGTGTTTCTAGTATTTTGGAGAACTGAGATCAAATAGAAATGGTTTATAATTAGAAAAGTCATGTTGGTCTCCAGCCTTATAGACGGGAATGACTTCTGCAACCTTCATCCTTTCAGGAAGTCTTCCTGATGGAGAGGCTGGTTAGAAATACGAGTGAGTGGTTTGGCGATAGTCTCAGTGATTTCTTTTCCCACAGACTTATCACATCCATGTAAATCTGCTGACTTTTCACTTTTCCATGTTTAACAAGTGTTATCTTCATTAGTGCCTTGAATAAATATGGTTTTATCTACATTTGTTATTTTACTCACAGCATCAGCATCGAATGTAGTATTTGATATATCCTTTGCCAACTTTGGCCCAGTTTCAGTAAAATACTTATTGAATTCATTTGCTGTTTCTTTAGACCGATAAAATTATTGATTGTCTTTTGTTAGAAAAAAGATAAGCCTATTGGTGCCACCACCCTTTTTATTACATCATTTAATATGTGCCACGTATTTCTAATGTTAGATTTATTTCCTTCCAATAATAATAATTTCTTTTACAAGATCTCATAATACTTATTGATTTATTCTTGTGTATCTTGTAATTCTGTTCTGCTTCCTCCGTTCTTTTCTTTAAAAGTCTTTATACAGCTTATTTTTTCTGCAGGCCTTCTGAATCCCCTCGGTTATCCACGCCTCTTCAGCATGTTTATTCTTATCCACCTTAGAAAGCAAAGGGCAGTTTTTCATAAAGAGAAGTTAGAATATGTAGAAAATGTCCATGAGCCATATTTACATCTTCCACATAAACCTCCCCCCAGTTTTGTTCCATTAAGTCAGTTTTAAATGAATTTGCTGCTTCTTGACTTTTAGCCTTGTAACAACCACAGACTGACCTTGAGCGGTTACCGTTGTCCTGTGTACGACGGTGAAACCGGTAAATGATCAGACATATCGGTGATTATGAGACCACTTAACACGTCATATTCAAGAATATTGGTAAAGATATTGTCGGTCAGTGTCGCACTAGTTCTTCTAGTCCGAGTTGGCCGAGTTATTAGTCCCAGTCCCAGACTAAACATGGAATTAATAAACTGTATTTGAATTTTGCTTTTGAGGATTCAACAGGTCAAAGGTCAAATCCCCACAGACAAAACACACATTCTTGTTGATTACATCATCACACATATCAACTATTTTTTCTCTAAACATTTCAACACAAGATCCTGGTTTCCTGTACAAGCAGCTGACTAACACACTCTAGACCTTTCCATTTGTATTTCCACAGATACACACCCCATGATGTCATCATACTGGTGGACCGGGCCTGGCCAGGTCATCCACTGAAGGAGTCAATGTACGATGTCCACACACACACACACACACACACACACACACACACACACACACGCACACACACACACACACACACACGCACACACACACACACACACACACACACACACACACACACACACACACACACACACACACTCACACACACACACACACACACACACACGCACACACACACACACACACACACACACACACACACATGCACACACACATGCACACGTGCACACACACATGCACACACACACACATGCACACACACACACACATGCACACACACACACACACACACACACACACACACACACATATGCACATGCACACGTGCACACACACATGCACACACACACGCACACACACACACACACACACACGCACGCACGCACACACACACACACACACACACACACACACACACACACACACACATGCACACACACACACACATGCACACACACACACACACACACACGCGCACACACACACACACACACCTTCTTACCTTGGGTGGGACGGAAGGTACCAGGTTTGGGGAGGTGAGATCCTCCATCTCAGAGCCGCTGGATCCAGAAGACGAGACACTTATCTGGTCAGCAGTGACCTTCTTAGAGCCGTCACTCGATGTCAGCAAACTACAGACAGCAACAACAGGAGAATAAGCTCCGCCCACTCTGAAGTATTGCTCTTTTATGTTGAATTATGTGGTTTTAAATACAACCGGTCACCATATTCTAACTGAATCATGCAGCATTAAAACTCACAGGGAGAGCTTTTTGGAGAGGGAGCGGCTTTTCCAGGACTTGGGCGAACACGAGTCAACCGGAGGCTCCAGCTGCCTCGACATTTCGTAGCTGGAACAAAACACACACGTACTTCAGGCTTTCCTGACAGCGTCCAGCACCAGGACAGGAGCCGTCAGGGTGCATTTGTTTTATTTTGGCCGTCTACGTAAAATTCTTAAAGCAACAACCTCTTTCAGGTGTTTTGGAAAAAGGAAAGGGTGTGGTTGGTTAAATGATGATGGTGATTGGTCGATCTTTAGTCTCAGACAGGAAGAGGATCATTGCCTTTATTTATAGATTCATGGAGAACGTTCACACGCTTCTATGAAGCACCGAGTCAGGACCAGAGTCGTCTCACAGACCTTCACACGGGAAACGTTCCACTGCAGGCGTGGGTCAGGTCAGGAAAAGGTTTCCTATCGAGTCACTGACTAGTGCACTGCGTGTCCCAACCCTAACCCTCAGGGGAGTAAAGCGGCGTGCTACCACACCGTCGGGGAGGGGGGGTCCGCTTACAGATTACAGTTAACAGTAATATTAAGCAGTTGTTAATGCTTTATCTGACCGTTAACGATGGCTTAATGATGCACTCAGTCACATTAATAAAAGGGATCCTTGACCAGACTAGTTCTTCAGCCTCACGTCCAGCTGAGTCCACGTTTATCTGAACAGCACAAACAAACGTCCGTCAGCCCAAAGTGCTGAACACTGGCAGAAAATACAAAGTTTAAATCCCAAACAACCAAATGAAGTCCCTCTGCTGTGCTGAGCAGGAGCTACGGAGGTTCCCCGCTCTAAACTAAGAGCACGGTGGCAGGACCTTCTCAGTCATGGCTCTACATGTGCAACGAGCTCCTTACACCACGCTTAAATCCCACGTTCATCAGCTCCCTTTCCCCAACCAAAACAACCACCTGTAAGCCGTTAGAGTGGCGATCGGCCTGCAGCGCTCACTCCAGTCCTGATCGAGTGCTTGGAAAGTCTGGTCCAGAGTCTTTGAGTGAGCTGGGCCATGCTGATGCAGCAGAGCAGTGAGGTACCGTTCAAAGATCTTTAACACATAAACCCGTTAACTGAGTCCGATGCTGCACAGGAACCTCAGAGGTCCCACGTGGACGTTCTTCCCTTTGGGAGCCACACAGTGACCTTTCTGAACTCTGTGCCGTTTGCCACAGGGTTCCTGGTCTGTTCACACACACAGGAAGTCCCTGTGGTCCGGTCCGGGCGTTATGAAAGCATGAATCACTGTTTAAGGTAGAGGCAAAGAGGAACGTCTCAACCTCAGCCTCTTAAGCAAGGCAGCATGCAGCTGGAGACGTCTGTCCTCCCACGGGGAGCCGTGGTGGAAGACATGTCTTACATCTGCTCTGAACACAGTTCTCTCAGTTTTCTTATGAAGAACTCTGATCTTCATGTCACAGCAGCTAATGTTTCCTTCTGCTGCATCAGGCCACCCGATGCCTGTGATTCTGCAGCGTTGGAGGGTATCTGGACTCACCTCTCCTGATCAGTGAGCAGCTTGTGTCCGTGGAACCAGGAAGTGATGACAGGGTGGTGAGGGAGCTGGTAAAGGGAACAGGACGTCTGCAGAGTTTGAATCTGAGACAGGACATCAAATTCCTGCATGGAAGAACCAGCAAGAAGATGTTGATGAATCAGCAGCAAAAACATCTCAAGATGTTGTTTCTGGTCATCAACGTCTCTCAGCACAGAGGCTTGTTCACGAAGGTGTCTGGTCCACACGAGCATGCAGCGTGTGGACGTCGTCTTCATGAGGTGAAAACCAAACTCCACTTACCCTCCTTCTCTTCTCAAAGTTGATGAGTCCGCCCTGCAGAAACAACCAACCAACAGAACTTTACCCAACATTAGTCATGACAACCTGCAAACCTGGCTCCCCTGACCCCTAACCCTTAACCCGAACCCTGACCCCTAACCCCTGACCCTGACCCTGACCCTCACACGTTTGTTTCATGGCTGAATGCACTGAAAACAGAAGGCTGATTTCCATCCGACCAAGCACATTTAGCATGATCGGCTTAAACAGTCTCAGCTCTTCTGAAACTCAGAAACGACATGAACAAGACTCTTAGATGCACCATCCTGGGTTAGGGTTAGCGTGTCCACGGCGCTCGGTCTCCTCCAGATTCGGTTTGTTTCTGAATTTTCTGAGAGAACCATTTAAAATGACACATTTTCACCTGGAAGCACAAACTGGACGGTTAGCGTTGCTGCTTAGCGGTTAGCAGAGAGGACAGCATAAGGGGGGGCTGTTCGCTACTGGGGGGTCGGTTTGGCAGTTGACGGATTATTCTAGCACCTAGTCGGACGTTCCCATCGCTAACTGGTTTTCTGGGTTAGGTTGTGAACAACGTGTTTGGAAATAATCTCAGGAGGACAATCAGAAAATGAACAGAACACTTAAAGAGGATGGATGAAATAAACTATAAAATTCACATTTGAAGCGGAAAGATAGACGCACAACATTTATGGACGTAAAGATAACCCAACAGGAGGAAACCAGCCCACACAGATCAGTATTTATACCCCACCAGACACAAAACTCAGTCATCTAAACATTAGATCACCGAGCAGCAACAATGACGACAAGGAAACCAGAAGAAGCAGAACAACAAATAGCCTGAACCCGAACCAGATATCCAAGAATAACTGAAAAAGTGAGAAAAGCTACAAAAACACCAAATTAATACACCAACAAAACAGAATACCACCAAAGAAACATCTGGTGTTGTTTAGAAGATCCCATCCAAGCTCTGCAGGAAGACATAAAGAGAAGAAACGGGACGGTCGTTTAATACTCGACAACCGGAACGCTCAAGGGTCTGAGCCATAAAGCAAGAAGAAGCAGCCATCACACACAACCCCATGGAAGTGGGACGACTCTGGAATCAGGAGAACAACGACAAAAGCATCAAAGATGGATCCGAGCAGCCCTGGACCATGAATAGGGACGGGAAGTGTCCACGTTGGACCACATGTGATCAACAAGAAGCACGCAGGCAGTAGAAGGTGACATCTTCTCCATTTTCTAACAGCTGATCTGTGTTCACCGAGCTGTTGGCCTTTCCAGCTGGTGGAGGTCCACACTTGTGTCTCTGGCGTCTGTAGACGGCTCTTTGTTCTTGCCCATGCCAGCGTGGAGACTGACGGGTGATGCTAGCTAACGAGAGCAGTCGAGGTGGGTTTTTAACCCTTTACAGGTGTTATCGTAGTCCAAAACCAAAGTGTGTTTGAGATGTTCCGATTTCCTAAACTATTCATTTTCACACAGAAAATCAGAGAAAACAAAGTGAACAAATATGGACGTTGGCGCTGTTCTGGAAAAAGAAATCCCAAACTAAAATAACAGCAACAAGTTAAATGAGCATTATTGTTAAACGGTCTGTTTTTCAGCCTACAGGTCCCCTCTTCAGTATCGATCCCACCGGAGCTCTGACCTACAGAAGAGACCGTTGCTTCAAGGCCCTTCCAGGCTCACTTATCTAAGGCTGGTTGTTATTCACGGCACAAGACACAAGAACTTTTGAAACTCATAAGTTAAATAATCATTAAATAAACATGTGTTTATTGTCACTTATAATAATTACAATATAAATGAAATGCTTCATTAATCCGTGCTAGAATGACTGAAGTTTGAAATGAGCGTTATTTGTAAGTAGCGGCTACTTTCTCAGCGCAGAACAGGAACGCAAAACAGGAACTTAGGACAGAAATACATTGCCCAAAGGGAGGGGTGAGTATCAGCAAGGGGAACTTCAGGTTTCATCAGGTCATGTCAAACAGCAAGAAAACATCAGGTCACGGCAGGGCCATGACAGGCCATTATGGACATCTGTATTACTGTTAACAGTACCAGAACATGTTTTAGGTTTAAATGATCTAGTTTACACTCATGACAACTCTGAGGGGGGTGAATTTTTCCTCACTCTTCTGTTTAAGTGTATTAAAAGCCTAAAATTCAGTATAATTAATGAGCATCAGACCCACGTGACCACAGAGCTAGCTCCGTGGAAAGGCCTCAGTAGAGCCTCGGTCTGGTCTGGAAACTGTTCCGGGATTTGCAGTCTCTGTGTGTGTGTGTATTCTTGTTTGGATATTATTTGTGCAATTGTTGGACAAAATGACTTGCTGTGGCATTAATTGCACTAATAGAGCGTCCAAGGAGTCTCCACTTCATGTTTTTCGGTAAGTAAAATTATATTTATGTATTTTAGGTCACTGCCGAGCTGAGCTTAGATTTTAACATGTACTGTTTAACCATGAAATTTAAATGTAATAGGGTAAAACCCAGTGCATTTAACATAATGCTGCACTTTAGAAAATGGGTTGAACTATAACATGTTGATGGAGCTGGGTTCCCACTATCGGCTTGTGGAGCTCTCGGAGACCTCTGTGTTCCACCCGGTTTTACCCAGCGGTCAGCCCGGCGTATCTCTGACTCAGAAGCTCTGGTGTTGTGCACAGTTAGCTCCAGTTGTAGCTAGGTTGCTACCTCCGTTAGCTTAGCTCCCACCTCAGCGTTAGCTTTGGGTTAGCTTCAGGTTAGCTTGTAGCTAGTTCGACCGCGTGTCGTCAGTTGATCCCAGCCTTACAGCCCCACCCTCAGCTCCTCCTCTCTTCCCTTTTGTGGAATTGTCTGGGCTTGACGGAACCTGTGACACGGTCAAAATGGCGGTAGTGGCCACCTCCCATTTCTCTTCAAAAACGTGTTATTGGAGCCTATGGAAACCCATTGTCCATATATGTATGTCGGTGGGTAGAACACAGGATGATTGCGTCTGATGCTTTCGGATAAGAATCAACTTCTTAGCTTAACGCAAACAAACCAAAGTTGTTTACACTCAGAACTCAGCTCCTGGATACGGGAGTTCTGAAAACATCATATTCACACACAGGCACCATACATCACATCTCCTCCACCCAGATCCATCCATCACAGTAAATATTAGTTAACTTTGAACATCTTAGGTGTGTTCTTGCTGTGTCTTTCTAAATCCATGCTTTCGTTCTTTTTTAAACACAGAAACAGTTTTGTTTACCTGTTAGTAGCTACAGTTTCGCCGACGTCTGCCGGCTTCTTCAGGCTGACGCTGATGGTGGCGCGTCACAGATAAACGGAGAAGGAAGTGACGCGCCACCATCAGCGTCAGCCTGAAGAAGCCGGCAGACGTCGGCGAAACTGTAGCTACTAACAGGTAAACAAAACTGTTTCTGTGTTTAAAAAAGAACGAAAGCATGGTATTAGTTAACTTGTCATGTTTTAATTGTTTGGGAAATAAATTCTTACTTTTACAACCCTGACTCCTGAATCAAAACGAAGTGTTTACAACGCCTGAATGAACAAAAATCCCACAATCTTCTGATTCAACATCCTACGACCACCAGAACGATGTTCTATATTTATATAGAGTATCACAGCTTATTGGTCATAAGTAAAAGTAATATATTAAGCTCTTAAAGCTCTACATTTACCAACTCCTATGTATAGATAATTATATCTAGCTAATTTTAGATCATTATACCACTGGTCAAAAATACAGAATATATCATAATACAGCATATTTTATAAAAACAGATTATTATGGAATATTATTGAAAAGTTAGAGACTATTTCTGATCAAATATAGATTATTAGAATATTTTAGAATATTTTATATTTGAGGATCTGCCTCATCGTCGTCTTCCTCCTGTTCATCATCATTATCACTGATGGGAGGTTGGTTGGTGCAATAACTGTCCCTCTCCATCACCCAGAGAAATCTTAGTTTAAACCTACAAAATTAATCCAACATCATAATTGTTATTATTACTGTTACCATGAATACTGAGATCATGTCTAGAAAACAAGATTTTACCTGAAAATGTTCACAGTTTCTGTTACTGGCTCAGGGCGCGTGTTCAAATATGAGTTTCATGCTAAGATTTCACCAGCTCCACTGACTTTAACATTTACACAAATCTATCGTATTTTAGCACAGCTAGTCCACCTGGTGATGTGAAACCTAGCATAGTTAGTTTCAGAGATCCGAGCGTAAACACCAGAGCAGCTTTCTGGCTCTGCAGACACACTCGTGTTACAGTCCCGCTCTGATTGGTGGAACGGTGCTGCGGCGCTAACTGTGACCCGCTTGATCTCTGATGATTGTTTGGGTGACATCCTGTCATTCTAAGAGTTTGTGAAAAGGCCCACCGACATCATTTATGATGTCTAAATATGGGCGTTGGCCCTATAAAGGGTTAAAGGCAGACGTGCTCCTCACTGGAGCGGTGTAGATCATGACATAAATCAGAGTAATTATGATTAAATGATTTATTTTATTTGGAATGAACTTTATATCTCAGCAACCTCAAAGTGCTGCAGAACATGAAGGATCAGCAGCATCAGCAGCAACAAAACTAGAGTTTTAAATGTTCTTATCACGAGATAAATCTTAGGGCTCTGTTTTAAGTATCTACTGTTTGTGGCGCCCTCAGGTGGACAGGTGGGGCATTCCACATTCTCAGACCCGTGGATGAAAAGGCCCGATTACTCATGCTGCTGCACATTTAGAGTAAGTTACTCACATCGAGTAACTGGTACTGACTAGATGTTGGTGCAGGTACTCTGTAATCTGTAGTGGATTACATTATAAAAGTTACCTTCATGGACATAACGCCAAACCAGAATCTGCAGCGTGGATGGTGGGATGTCGTGTTTGCATTCAAGTGAGCTACAGTTTTCCACACAGATGCACTCTGAGCGTAAAGTCTCCGCAGAGCCGATAATCACGAGTAACTCGCTGTAAAACGACTTTATGACAGGTGACAGCGGACTTACCTGCACCGTGTCCGGCAGCGCCGTGTCCAACATGGTGAGGACGGTCAGGTACGTGCCGAGGTAAGGGACCACTCCACTGGAGGTGCTCTACAAACACAACGATTGGAACAACATTTACCTCCTCATCCCAGCCAGGCTCACATCTCTGTCTGGAGGGCATGAAGGGATCATGTTCTGTCCGTTCGTGTCTGTTTGCCCCGCCCCACTCCCCTGGAGGCATCTGAAACCTCGTGGGCACTGAGCACCACTAAAAATAGGTCTGGGTCTGGATTCTTAATCGGGTAAATCAACTCTTTTAGCTCTGTCCTCATCGCCTCTGTGAGAGTTCTGGTTTGGTGTGACAACCGTTACCCAGCGAGGCCGGCCCTCTGTCCTGTTGATGACAGCCAGAGCTGCGTTCACCAAGGTCACAGGCAAACGCGACGGGGCTATTCATCAGCTCACAACGTCCTATTGAACTACCTGCAACATGCACGAGCCCTAGCCCTAGCCCTAACCCTAACCCTAACACGATGTGTCAATTTGTTAAAATAAATGAGATTTATCCAAATTTACCCTGCCTTGTACACTAATTTTAAAACGTCTAATCCTAAACCCTTAACCGTAATCAACATGATTCCTCTCCCCTCCTTACTTTTACAGAAATGAGGAGCCTTTAATGTCATTTCACATTGTAAGGAACTAAATGGCAATGATGTGTTTTTTGGCTGGATTTCTTTATATGAGTATGCCGTTTTGACTCCTAAAGAGGCCTAACTGGTGTTAGTAAAGGCCCAATTGACGCTGTTCATAGAAGGTTGAGCGGGGACGTCTCTCTGTAGCCAATAGAGTTGATGCTTAACGTTGTTTTGTGTTGTTTCCTGAGAAGGTTATGAACAATGTTCTGAAATATGGAGGTTTGTTAGTGCCACACAGCCATTTTCACTTTAGTCTCTAACTCTTAATTCTACCTATAACTATAACCAAGACTTCTTGTGTTGTGTCCTGAGAGGGTTATGAATAATGTTTTGAACTATGGAGGTGTTTTAGTGCCAATCCTCCATTTTACTTTTAAACTTTAACCTTTAACTAAAACTCTACCCTTAACCAAGACTTCTAGGGTTTTGTCCTGATAAGGTTATGAATAATGTTTTGAAATATGGAGGTCTGTTAGTGCCACTCAGCCGTCTTAACTTTAGCCTCTACACTCTACACTCCAGCTCTAGCCTTAACTAGAACTTCTTGTGTTTAGTTCTGATTAACTTACGACCCCTGGTGACCAATTATTGTTAGGCTAAGACTAATAAATAATATTATATTTTAATTCTGGATGGTTTTATTACTACCTGTCTATCTGAATTTTAAATTCTACCCCTCACCCTTACCCCATCCTAACCCTAAAACTCCGTGGGTCTAATTCAGTAGTCTTTTTCTGTATGCTACTAGTCTCCTACCCATTGTAAACCTAGAATCTAACCCTTTCCCTGCACCCCACTTCTAACCCTAAGGTCGGTGGATTTAATTCATTAGTATTTAGCTGTATGAAATAATGTTCTTAAAACTATATGGGTTAGGTAGTGCCACTCACCCACCTCACTTGTAGTCTCTAACTCTGACCTTCAGCTCGAACCTTAACCAAGATCTCTTGTGATTAATTGGGATTTGTTGAGAATAACGCTTTAAACTATAGAGGCTGGTTAGTGCCACCTATCCACCTTTGAACCCCTAACCCTGAAGTTTAGTTCCAACCCTAACCAATCTTACTTTTTAGATGCTAACCCTGAGTTGTAGCGCTAATCTTAATCTAGACCCCTTGTGGCCAATTAGTATTGATTTAAGAATAATGTTTAGCACTATGGAGGTTAGGTTGTGCCATCTACCCACTTTACTTTTAGCCTCTAAACTCTACACTCCAGCGCTGTCTGTCTGCTCATCTCTTTTCCTCTCCCATTCCCTCTCCTGCACGTAGGAGGAGGAGTTGGGAGAGCCAGGTTTAGCCTAGCCCGGCTCAGGTGTGGTTGCTCGTCAGACCACGACGCCACATCTGTTACCTGTTCCTTCTCAAGTTCTTTTCTATCCCTGTTTTTTTCTCTTTTTCGTAGCCTTTATTCTGTCTTTCTCGTTTGTTTTTTATTTTATCTTTTATATTTTTCTCTACTCGGCTCTCTTACTCTTAATCGATACGAACCAACAACTGGAGGGGAGTTTTTGAATGACATGCGCCGGCCCGTGCATTGCCAGTGAATTCCTAATCCAAACTGTTTTGGTCAAGGTACTGATTCAGGGGGATGTCACTGTGATACATCTACTCAATCTACTCAACCTAACCCTAGCCCTAGCCCTAGCCCTAGCCAGCACGTAAAAGAGAGGGTGTGTCTCTTCATCAACCAGCTCAGTGGTCTAGTGGTAGAGTGTCCACCCTGAGACTGGGAGATTGGGGTTCAATTCCTGGTCGGGTCATACCAAAGACTTTGAGAAAAATGGGACCCAGTGCCTCCCTGCTTGACACTCAGCATTAAGGGTTGGATTGGGGGGTTAAACCACCAAATGGTTCCCGAGCGCGGCTTGTCTGCAGCTCACCGCTCCCCCATGAAAGGCAGCTGCTGGCCCAGAGCTGCAGACGTCTACGAGGAACACCGTGTGCTGCAGAGCTCTTCGTCTGTCAGTTAAACATTTCTGAAAACGCCGACTCGACACAGAAGCGTTGTAATCATTAAGGGAGAGAACCCTTTCTGAGGCCTTTACGAAGCTGGCTACTTTTTTCTGTCTTCATCCACATCCAGCAGGTTCTAGCTCACATAAATGTGGTCTATGACGTCATGAAGACACTTGGGAGACGTATGAGGAAGGTCCAGGAAAACGAATGTCCCTCTGGGAACGTCAGACTCTCATTCGTCTCCAGTCGGTCGCAGTTTGGGACACCGACCATTCCCAAAGCAGGGTTCTGGGACATCTCCATGGATTTACATGAGGAACTTTAAATTCTCATCTCAGCCTCCTGATCCAGATGTTCGTGGGATGCTTCTCACCTCCACCAGGAGCTCCTTGTT